>NC_060272.1:64007419-64200072 GCF_021613505.1 Equus quagga
CGGAAAACTGCAGAAACGGCTGGGCCTGTGCTTTTGTTGCCACAGTGGCATGGGGAAACTCCATGTGTCATTTCTGTAAAGCCTTTGAGCATCCAGAAAGCTTAAAGGCTGGCCCTGGTAAGTGGCCCCAGCAAGGGCCTGTGTCAGCCCCAGGCTCAGCATCCAGGGCTCTCAGAGGCCATGGCCCTCACTGTTGCTGCCGCACTTAGTTTATAAGCCGTGTCCATGACTCGAGGCCAATGCAGCTGATCCTTTCTCAGCTCCATGGTGCCCACTTAACCTGGGGTTTGCACTCCCCCACGAAAAGCACTTGGGGGAAGTGGGGAGGGGGAGCATCCAGCCAATTCTACAAACTTGCTCTCAAATATCTCTGCCAGGAAAAGACAAAAAGTCACAAGGAGAGGGCCAGGCTCCTCAAGCACTCAAAGCTTTTCTATTTAAAAATGAAGAGGGACTAGCTGGTTTGTGAGATTTAAGAATAAACGGGAAACCAGAGCAGAGACTCCTAATGCAGGATTTACTGACAGTTCTCTGTGACCAGGGGCCTACCAACCTCAATTAACCAATTAACATCCTCAGGATCCTCTTCCAGAAGAAGGAGGGAAGGAAGAGTGTTCTCTGTGTAAACCTGGTGGTAAGAGAGCTGGCTCCCAAAAGGCAGGGAGGCCCTCATGTAAGAGGTGGAGGCAATTTCTTGCAACCTTAGGAACCGGGAGAGAGCAGGCAGGACCCAAGGAAATAAAACACAGCTGTCACCAGAGGCCAGGCAAAGAGGAGAGCATAGCCACTGCCCGGGATGAAGCACCCCGTGGGGCTCACTGTGGGCACTGTGTGCTCTCTTGCAAAAAGCCCTCCCTGAAAATCTGTGCTGAGCTAGAGATACAAGGAGTCAGATTCCAGAACCTGGACAATTGTAAGCATTTATACTCTTAATCCATAAAGTAGTCGAGGGGAGGGTGGCTGGGCATACGGAAAGTGGTGCCCGGAATGGCAGGTTGGCAGTGCTGACCACAGGTGTCCTGAACACAGATGTCAACAGCACAGCGTCCTCACAAGATCCGAGCCTACCGGGCACAGGAGCTGTTCCAACCCGACCTCTCACCCCAGCAGCCAGGGGTTGACTGGGCTTTCATCCCTCACTGTGTGGAGGGTGTCTGAGTAAAGCAGACAGAGCCGGGCTTCAGTCTGGAAGCCTGCCTGGCGTTTGCTCCAGCTCCACTGACCGATGTGCTACCTGCCCGTGAATCAGCCTGAACCTTGCTCTGCAGTCTCTGCATCTGTAGACTCTTGGTTTATTTTGCAAAGATGTTACAAGAAGCCTTCTGATCATCCAGTGATCTAGTCCAAAGTGTAGTCTGGACCACTCGCATCAGAGCTATTAAAAGGCAGATTCCTAGGCCTGACCCAACTGAAACAGAATCTCTGGGGGAAGAACTAAGAAACCTGCATTTGAACAAACTCCCAGATGATTCTTACACACCTTCAAGACTGAAAGTCACTGAGTTCGAGGATAGGAGTTCAAACTCCTCAACATGGTTCCAGGGCCTTTACAATCTGCCTTTCGAGTCCAGTTCCCAGCCTCCTCCCCGCTTGTACACTACTGCCTGACATTCGGGTCCACGTTCCACAGGCCAGGCACTGTGCTAATGATATGCAGCCATTTAAGCTAACCCACAGCATCTCCACAAGCAAGTACCATTATCATCCCCATTTTACAGATGAGGAGACTGAGGCCTACAGAAGTTCACTAACTTGGCCACGATCACACAGCAAATGTGATGCAGAGGTCAGATTCAAATTCCCATCCATGGGATTGCAGAGTTCTCATTCCTAATCACCACCGATATACCATGTTCCGCATCCCCTCAACAATGCCTGGGTCGTCATGCCTGCTTGCCCTGCTCAGGTTGGCCCGTCGGCCTCACATGCCTCTCAATGCCTTTTCAAATATGTAGAATTCAAATGTCTTACCTGACCCCCAAACTTCCATGGACCCACCGGGGATGGAGTGTGAGCTATTCCCTCCTTTGGGCTCCAACAGTCTTTTGCTCATACTCTACTTCAACACTGTTAAAATTGCATTGTGATTATTTCTGTTCCAGTCTCCTTTACCAGGCTTTAAAAATTCCTAAGACACAGAGGATGTTTAGAGTAGGGAAACTGTTCTGTCTGATACTATAATGATGGATGCATGTCATTATACATTTGTCAAAACCCATAGAATATACAATACCAAGAGTGAACCCTAATGAAACTATGAACTTTGGCTGATCATGATGTGTCAATGTAAGTTCATCAGTTATAAATGCACCACTCTAGTGGGGGATGTCGATAGTAGGGGAGGCTGTGCATGTGTGGGGCAGAGGGCATATGGGGAATCTCTGTACTTTCCACCCAGTTTTGTTGTGAACCTAAAATGGCTCTAAAAAATAAAGTCTATTTAACTTTTAAAAATTCCTAAGACTATGGTATCCATCTCTGTAACCACACAGCATTGCAGACAGAAGAGGCTCAATAAATACACATTGAATGAAAGCATGAATGGAAGAACTGCTGCTTTCCCATGGGACTGAGGAAAACAGATCTGAGGAAGGTCCTCAGCCATGACAAGAGGCAAGGGGGAGACTATGAGAAGGGGTCAAGTAATGGAAATTTTGGAGGAAGTTTCGAAAGAAAGGAAGAGAGGCTGGATGTTCTGTCTCCAGTCCCGAGGATAAGCTGAAGAATGCGGACTGCTCTGCACGCCTGGAGCTGTGAGGGACCACTAGAAGACCAGAGCGAAGAATGGAGGAGCCAGAGTAAAGAAGAAAGGAACAAAGATAGGGCAACGAGATGGAGGCAAACTGGAAAGTCCAAAGGGGCTTTGTGTGCAAATGCTTTTGAGCCCCGACCATTCCAGAAGGCAATCAGGGCAATTAGAGGGGAAAAGAGGACTCATGCTGTCAATCTCTGAGGGCAGAAAAGCAGTTTCTAGGAGCATCAGGGGACCATTCATCATCCAAATGGGATACAAAGGAAAAACTCAGCAAGTGGAATTACGCTGCAGGAACCCGGACTGTAATGTCACAGGGAACGATTCCAAGAGAAGTTTTAATGACAATTCAGATGCCAGGGATCAAAGAGTATGACATAAGCTTTAGAAGCGGGGCAATTAATGATTTGTTTTGGAAGGAAAATCTGGAAGAAGAAAATAAATGAGTACTACCAGCTGTGTGGTAATGCCCTTGAGTAGACCAAGGGGGGATTATAAAACCACATATCTTTGGAAATGAAATGGCTGCAAAAGAGACCTTGCACTCTTATATGTTGGCTAAATAACAGGTTAGGAGGATCACTCCATCATTCTGTCAATGTGTGCCCACAGTGTATACCAGAGTTGGTATTAGATACGCTTGGGTTGGAAACCAGCTCTTCCACTTACTAACTCTGTGAACTTGGGTGAGCTTCTCAGTCTCCCTAAGGCTCAGTTTCCTTATCCGTAAAAAGGAGATAATAGTACTCATAATAGTGCTTATCTTATAGGGTTGTTGTTAGGATCAAATGAGATAAAGTATGTAAAGTGATTTAGAATAGTACCTGGCAGAAACGTTCCATAAATGGTGGTGGCAGTGGTGGTATCACCATTGCTACTGTATAATTTCATAAAGATGTCCCTTTCATGTATACATGCCCTATGCCCCCAAGTAGATTTTACCTCCCAAAGGAGCCCTGCAAATGTGTCAGATTAGTCCAACTGAAGCAACTTAAGAATCTCTCTCTTATTCTGAGCCATCTCTCTGCAAGACAGTATGCTAAGCCTGATTAAAATTAAATTAAAATTAAAACCAAATAGGGTTCCTAGCCTACTTTAGCTTCCATTCTAGTGCCAGAAAGGAGGTGACAGGCCTCTCTATGGCCCAAGGCAGAGTTGCAGAAGTGCCACATGAGCTCCACAACCAACGGGCTCGGGGGTGAGAGGAGGGCGCGCTCACTCTCTGCTGGCATCATGGAAGAAGGGACAATTTACTAGACAGAGTCCTGACTAAATGAGTGAATGGAAACCAGAGACGCCGAGCCCCTGCACACCCCTCACAAATCAGATTTTAAGGACAACTGCAGATGGCCATGTTTTGTACAAAAAACCCTGGTCTGGGACAACTGGTCCAGAGGAGACACTTGACCAAGGTGACAACCCATTGTGCATCCAGGGCAGAAGAGATGGACTGAGCCAATCGGATATAATGTGGGAGAATATAAGTTGGGGCCTATGGCAAGACTGAGCCAGAAGCTTGGAGACAGATTCTGAAAGGAAGTCAAGATGTAGTGTTGGGGCCCTGGCTGACCTGCATTGTGAAGGAGCTGAAACTGGATGTTAAGCTGGGAGAGAAGAAAAATGTGATGAGAGAGAAACCGTGCAGTCCTTAAGAGTGAGAGAGAAGAACTGAGAAAGAATCAGAGACAGGCAGAAGGAAGGAGAGACTGACCAACAGAAGAGAAGGACTAATGGACAGACTGGCCAACAGACTGATAGAGAACAAATCTGACTGGCTGACTTTCCCTTCTTGCATTGGGTGCTGTGGTGGATGCGTGGCTGCTGAGTTGGGGAGATCTCCAAGGCGGGACATGGCCCGGGAACACTGCAGAAGTGACATCAAAAGTGAGGAGAGGGGGCCACAGCGGTCAATCTTTCCTTTCAAACTTCTCAACATTTTCATTTACATGATCATAAAAGCAACACATACTCCAGTCCGCCATCTTTGTTTTCCTTGCTCCATGCTGTTCCCAGGCCACCCGAGTCCTCAGTAAAGAACTGTCACACACACTTGACACTGTAAGAAGACAAAAAGCTACGATGGCATTCTGGTAAGAAAGCTGAGATAGGGATATACATCCCCCAAAGGGACAAGCATTTTTTACAGTAGTTGTTCAGTGGAGGCAGGATAATGGCTGATGTCACCACTGATGTGAATAGCGAGTAAGCAGCCCAGGCCTCTGCCCATGTCTTGGCCACAAACTAACTCTGTGATCATGGGCAATGGATTTAACCTATCTGGACATCTGTTTGTGAATTTGCAAAATGAGGAGGTTGAACTGGAAGTCTTCCAAGCTCGCTTGCAGTGTTGTTAATATTCTAGATTATGTGATTCTACGAACCCATGGTTATTTATACACCAGACTTTTTCACAACGCCCAAACGGTATTAGCCATCGTGCCAACCATGTCAATAATATTTTATTTATTATATTACTACGAAGTGAATAGGTTATTTATCTTCTCCCGGTACAACTTGTACTTGAATACAATTCCAACAAGCACAGTAAATCTCTTCTCCTTTGAACTCCCAAAGCATTTAAATCTAGACACCTCTTAGTGTACTTATCACATTCTGCGTTATGCTATGGTTATTCAGGAAAATGCCTCATTGTTCGTTACTAGATGTTCAGCTCTCTGAACGCTGCCTGGAAGCCCAGCAGCAGAAAGAAGAATGGAGCTGCTGGGACTGCTTCACCTTTGCAGCCCAAGAGCCCAGGACAGTGCCTTGCACAGAATTGATGCTCAGTGCATATTTAGGGAACAAAGGTGTAGTTGAGGAAAGTGTAAAAAGAGCATAAAAGGAATTTGTCAAATAAGTCTAATGAGATCCACATCCTTTACTCCTCCTCCAACACACCAGGAGGGCTAACCTAAAACCTCTGCCTAGAACTAACAAACATTGACCCAATTTCATTGCAAATGACCCCCAGTCTCAATGCTGCTCAATGGTTTGGGGAGAAGCGCTGACTACGGACAAGAGGAATAGTTGCCAAGAGCATTGGAGGGGAAACAGGCAGTAGGACACATATAATTCCCAGTCATCAAACAAGTTTACGAGATGCCTGCAGTTACACAGAAGGGAACATTATATGGTGCTGAAGAAACCAGACAGTATCGGGTCGGCGAGCAAAGCACTTTCTCAGCTGAGAAAATGAGAATTAGGGGAGAGAAAAGAGAGAGAGTTGCTCAAGGCAAGGCCCCTCAAGCCATAGTTTCTAATCATCCTGCAAGAAAGTTCAGATGAGGACCCAGTGGTTTTGTTTCAACAAGATCTCCGCAGTCCTGTTAATGGCCCCACAGCTCTCCCAAGCCCTCTGTCCTCTGCCTCTTTCCCAATTCCATGGAAAGTGCAACTCTCTTCCAATTCCCCAGCGAATGCTCTGGGTCTCTGTTAATAATCCACTTCCAAATGGCGCCTCCCTGTCCTAACCCCTGGCCATTCTCTGTCCCACCTCCAGGCCTTGTCCCCCTGCCCAGCCTGTCACAGGACACTGGCCTCCTTTATCACCCAGCAGCCCCTGCGCTTGCTCTGGTCAAGAGCCCTCTCGTCCCCACCTCCCTCCATCCAGGAGCACTTCCTGTTTCTCTCCTTCCGCCTGAGCATCCCTCCACTATCCTGTCTCACATTTCAGACACCCTTCCCTCCCTCATTCCCTTCTCCCATTACTAGTGCCTGTTCTAGAAACACACTCAGTGAGGGATGATCTATCGAGTGATTTGGGGCGTCTCATACCACTGAAGTGTCTGCTAGTCTTGAGTTTTGTTAGCTAAATTTTTGTTTGTGTTAACTTGCTAGCTCCTTTTTACTTCCCTCCCATGTTTGTTCACATTAAAACAGTTAGTGAGTTCACCCTTTGGGAGGGAGGAAGGAAGTTTACTCACTTGAAGTTGGATATAGCCACAGGGATGCCCAAGAGAGGGCCTCGAACCGACCATTGCTGGACTGATTGCACATGATCCCCAGCCCGCCGTGGGCCCCGGGGTCTAGACAGCAGCTAGCTTCTTTCCCAGCAACTGCCCTCAAAGACAGCCGGCCACAGATTTCAAGGCTGCTCACTTCTGACTGAAAAACTCCCATGGTTCGCTCTCTGGAAGTGGTGGGCAACAAGAGGCTGTTAACAAGTAGGACCTCTGTGAACTGTGCCAAAAATTCTACGCCACATGGTCACAGAATGCTGAAACAGGCTGCAAAGGCCAGCCTTACAAAAGAGTTAAACCAAGGCCACATCACCAGGCTGTTAATGCCTCCTGCGTTCAGAGCTGACAGGAACAGGACGTTCTAAAATGACTACACCCTTCAGCCACAATTCATCAATCACAGCACGGAACATCGAGCTTGGGGTTCCGACTGGTTCCTGAAAACTCCCTCTCTCACCTCTCTGCCAGGCTCCTGTTTTGTTACCAGGCTCCTAATTAGCTCTACGGAAACGAGAATCACTTCGGGTCTCGTCCCTTGCGTATCTTTTGTTCCACACGTTGGCATGCGTGGCACAGAGAGCCCATGAGTGCGTAAACATGAACGTGATGGCCCAGGTTGGCTGCTGCTTATTCATCAGTCTTGATAACTGGCATATGTTCGGGTTGCCACACAGGTTGTCCCTGAAACATCTGGCCAGTTGTTTACCTCCCCAGGTGCAGAACTGTTGGCAGGGCTCTCTCCTCGTCTCCCTTCAGCTCCTTCGCAAAGAAGTCCAGCCTCCCCCCCGGCATTTCTTCCCCGAGCTGTGTGGAAACCAGCTGGAAACACCGCTGCCCCGCCCTGCTGCCGGCTCGAGTCCTGTATTTGTTGTCCCCACGTGTGCAGCCACATGCGTTTCTGTTTTTACTCTTTCCATTGACCTAGCCTGCCACCTTTTCTCTTCATTTATATCCTAGTGGCTGTTCTGCCAGTTCCTTTACCTTCTAAACCCATTCTTTGGCCCACAGGTGTGTTCATCTCCCCAGTTTATGCCTACATTGCTATCAACTGGCTTCTCGCTCACCTGAGGGCTTTCGCTCCATCCGGCCTTCCTGCCAAGCCTTTCTTCCCAAGAACGCCCTTAATTGCAGCAACATGTACTTACCACCCAAGGTTTCTCTGATGGGTGCAGGGCTTCTTCTAATCAGGGAGTTTATGCTTCAGCAAGATGAACCCAAATTTCAAATTACCTTCCGGGGTGCCCATGAGGGTTCACCAAATGAGTCCCACTGACGGAGCCACTTTTTTCTCTTACAGATCTCCACTCCTTTCCCCACACTAATTCCTCTGACTTACCTTCTTCAGTAAAGTCATATTTGCCACCTAAATCAGAACCCAGAATTTTCAGGAAGTTTCCATGACTAAAGCAATCTGCTCTTTGCAATATATCTTTTCCACTTTGATTCCGCCCGCTGCTGCTGGTGCCCACCTCATTCCCACCCTCACTCTCCCTGCAGGCAGTCACACAGTGATGATGGTGAAGATGATGATAACGATGATGATGATGATAATGATGGTGAAGATGATGATGATGATGACAGCTAACATTTATCGAGCTTTGCCTACGTGCCAGGCACTGCCCTAAGCGCTTCACATATAAGATTCACCAGGTCTGCCCTCTGCAACTTATTTTAGTCTTTCTGAACTCTTACTTACCTGAGGAAAGCCACCAAAATGGGCAGAGGAGAGAAGTTTTACAATAACCAGCTGGATCAATGTAAATATCTCCAGATATCCTGATCCAGCAGGTGTGATCTTTAATCTATAATTCTCACCCATTCATGCCCTTACCTTCTTGGTCTTGAACATGTAACCTCGTTTTTAAGTTAAAAAGTAACATTTAGTCTTTAAAACTACACATTTTTATAATGATTTCTGAATTTCCAGTGGTAAATCAAGAGGACAGAGATTTGGAATAAGAATGATACATATTTTAAGTCCTCTAGCCTCTATGATTCTAGGTGTTTCTTAATGCTGCTGTACCTTGGTTTCCTCATTTATAACATGAAGACAATACAGACTTTGCAGATTTGGGGGAATTGCAGGATTTGATGTGTGTAAAGTACTTACGCAGTATCCTGCTCTAGCAGATGCCATACAAATATCCCCTCCATTTCTAAAACATTTATATTGTCTCAGGACAGTGGGTGGGGATGAAACGCACAGATTCTTTGCCACTGCATCTTCTTTTCTTAGTGCAAGGTCTCTCCCAGAAACCAGGAGAAATCTCCCCACGTGATATACAACAAAGAAATCCCCTTGTCACAGCATACCACAGGGCAGATTTAATAAGACAAACTAACAAGTGTTTTATATTCTGCCCCAAGCAAATAGCAGGCGTAAAATCTTAACCAGCCCCCCACTTCCCCAGCATCCCTCGGTGAGTTTACTTTGGGATCCTTGATAGGCCTTGCCTTCTGGCTTGCTCACCAAGTTCAATGTCTTCTTGATCCCAGAACACCACAGAATTCTCCCTGGGCACTTGAGAAAACCAGGTCTAGAGCAGTGATCCTCAAAAGGTAGTCAATGGACCAGCAGCATAAAAATCATCTGGGAGCTGGTCAGAAATGCAAATTCTCAGGCTGCTCCTTAGACCCCCTAAATCAGAAAGTCTCGGGGTGGGACCCAGCAATCTGCATTTTAATATACTTTCTAGGTGATTTTGATGAAGGCTCAAGTTTGAGAACCGCTGGTTGAGATATTAACGTGGGAATTTCCTCCTAACAGAATCAGTGGTGGCAATTCCAGCAATACAGAAGCAGATGAAAGACTGTAACCTCTGGGGCACGTTGTCAGTTGCCTCTGCATGCACAGCCACTCACCAAGAAAGGGATTCACCCTGCCTCCTCACGGAGCAGCATCCTTCCCACTCATGGCCTCTCTAGCATCTCTCCTTGCTGCTCTAGTCTAGGAGAGACCAGCACAACTGCGGACAGAGACCTGAAAGCCCAACCCAGGTGCTCTTGTTATTGCTCAAAGGCAAGATTTGTTATCTGTTACTCCCAGCATCACCCTACTCATCCTGAGACAGGCGAAGCACCTCCCACTTGCACCTGGCTTCTTCTTATTCAGACCCCAGTGGAACTGATCAATTAAAGGTGCTATCAGTAATCACACCAGCCACCCACTCTCCCAGGTGGGGCTCTGTCTTCCACAGCCCCATGAGCCTGGTTGACCAGATAGCTGCACCACAATTCCCCCAAATCAGCAGGAAGCAGGGGAGAGGTCAGGGCTCGGAACTCTGGCTGTAATTGATAACCCAAGGCATGCATCCCCAACACCCTCGTCCCTCCACAGAAAATCTTCCTTATCAAGACTGCAGATGAACTCTTCGCCCAAAATCCAATGGACTCAGCTGTCATAGCCCCATATTTCTTCCTGCCTCAACCCTAAACGCCTAAGGACCTCTTCTTCCTCTCACCACTCGCCATCCCCACCCTCATCCCCCAAACTCACTGCCTACTGTTTCACCTTATACTTCAGTCAGGAGAAACTCACAGTCCATGTTTAAAATTAGCCAGCAGGAAACTCAGGAGACCACAAGTTTGACTGGAAAGGAAGTTATAAGGCAGACCTAAGACCATGAGAGAATTGTCGGAATGATTCCGTTATCAGAGGTTTCCTTCAGGAAATCAGAGAACTAAAATCTATGGAACTGACAATATAGCTGACCAGGTACGTGGCCACCTTCTCTTCCCTGACTCCTTCATTTCCCGCTGAGAATCTCTGCCTTAGCCTCTTTCTCCTTAGCTTTTTCTTCGGTTCCATGAGCCACCAGTATTCTTCCAAGTAATTAATTAAGGGAGCCCAAGCAGGTTTCTCTTGCCTGCCTGAAGCCTGATGGACATCCCGTTGTCAGAGCCCCACTCAGCTCTCAGCTCTTCCACGAAGCCCCTCTCAGATCCGCTCCCAGAGCTCCTGCATACCTCATTTGGACACCACTGATAACTAATGTAGCAATACATACATGTGCCATATGTGCATGGCCAGGCGGGTCAGGAAAAATCTGTGGCATCAGAAGAACCTGCATTTGAACACTGCCTCTGCCACTATTAACTCTGTAACTGGGGGAAGTTATTTAACTTACTCCATGAACTTCAGTTTCCTGGAGATTATATGCTTATCATGAAGAATAAAAGAGCAACAAATGTAAGGAGCCCAGGACACTCTCTGCCAACTGCTAGGTACACAACCAGTGTTCCTGCCCTCCCTATCTACTTGCTATCCCCTCTGCAGTTTGATTGCTCTTAGCTTAGACCTCTGTCTCTAAGCACATAGTAGGTGTACTTTGTCTTTAACGTTGTCCGCTGGTGCTGAATCCTGATCCAAGCTATTCCCTGTGGATGCTTCAGAATCTGGTTTAAGCTGCAGGAGCACTTTAAAATTCTATGATTACAGTATTATGGGCTATAATTTTATTTGCTATGAGTTGTATTTGGAGCAAATGTCTCTAACTGTATTTTTTTAAAGCTTTGTTTGGGTTGTTAGTCTATTAATATGCAGCTCCAGAGAAGCTAAGAACTAGGAGAAAACTATAGGAAATCGAAGGCAGGATAAAATTCTATCCAAGTGTTTAATCGCCCTTACAGTCATGTTATTCTTAATGATGATCTAAATCTTTCCATAATTTAGTCTTATTTTCTATCACACTCTGCATTTTGCATAATTTATTTGAAGATAGTCTTTGAGCCACTTTTAAGCTTTTATCTCCAGTTTTTTTACACTTGTCTCCTAGTGGCTCACATTTATCAAAGGATAGTTATATACTAAGCACTATGCAAAGCACTTTGCATATGTTATTCTAATTAACTCACAATCATTCTATGAGTATCCCTTATACCATACAAATGTTGTTATTATTGCGTCCATTTTATGAATGAGTTACTCTAAAAGAGATTGCGGTACTCGCCCAGGGTCACCCAGCAAGTAACTGATAGTACCAACATTTGAACCTGGGTCGCCTGACACCAGTGTCCACGCTGCCTCACAGACTCTAGTTCCTCAGCCTCTTCGCTTTTAATACTCTTAATGGCCTTTCTCCCATTTCTCTTCATCCATCTTGATGACTGTTCACCAATACTGATAAGAACTATCCTAATGCTAAGAAAGGGAGAAAGATCTCAGCGTGCAGGGGAACCACGTTTACAGCACAGAAGAGCCAATTGACAGGCATTAAGAAAAGCTGGACTTAATGTAACTCAATAATTGCTGGAATTACTGGACAAAGACTGTGGCAGCTCGAACTCCAAGCCAAAGTCCAACACCAAAGAGCCACTGCTAGCAATTAATAATGACTCTGATCTGATGAGCATCTACAATGTCAAGGTGTTTTCCAGCACCAGGTGCCCTGCAGGATGGCTCTTGCAGATAAGGAAATGGGAATTCAAAGAGATTAAGTGACTTGCCCACAGTCACACAGCCACAAGTGGCAGATCTGGTACCTGTTTTGTTCAGGCCTCTGTTTTAGCTCACAGGCTGTGCTCTTTCCCTATGCTCACCTTAGTGAGCTGAAGGGTTCTGGCCATGTATTCTCCAGAACTCAATAAAGGATGGTCCTAGGCAACACTCCTTGTCTACGCCAGGGGCCTGGTGGGAGTGTGGGGTGCACACTCTTCCCATGACATAAGGAATTCATTCATACCGCGTCTACCCACCCACACCTCAGCCTTATACTCTTTCACCCACACTCATTTGGTAAGTGGATGCCATAATTTTAACACCTTACATTCACAGAAGGCTTTGCGGGTCACAGAGGAGTTTTCACTGTGAAACTCGAGTGAGCTTGGTGAATTAGTGAGAGCCTCCTAGCTCCTAATCTAGTGCTCTTCCCACTTTGCTCACTATCTCTAGTCAAAACTGTGCTGTCTGCAGAGAAAAATAAAATAAAACTGTGTTGCAGTGGGTATCAGTAGAGACAAATTAAAACCTAATTTCTCCTATACCTACCTAGGGCACTTTTTAGTCTTTTTTACACTGCGGTGAGGGGACAATTTGCAAATTATCTCCTTAGAGTTACGTCTCAAAATCCAATTTGTGAAGATGCAATTGCCAGAGTGCCTCATAAGGCTGCCCTCAAATATTGGACATTGAAAGAGCATGTGTCCAGGCGACTAAAATGACCACAATGACTTTCCCAATTTTCTTTGGTCCCATAGATGACCATGCTGAAAGGCTGGTGACCTGAGATTGCCTGTCACTCTCCATGAGTAGAGGAAGTAAATGGCTAAATAGCAGAGAAAAGATAGAAACATCTTCAAGGGCTTGTAAATGTGGGATCCAAGTTTTTCTCTCTTGGTGGCCTTTGAAATCAAGCCAGCTGCTCAAGCAGAAAAGAGTCATTGGCTTTCTCACTGGGGTCTATTGGTCAGGCCACGTGTTGGGTGTTCTTTCTGCTGAGATTAAGGGGCTAGAATTGCATCAATAGCATAAAAGAGGCTTTATTCGTGGGAAGCATCCAAAATAGAAATGTTGCTGTAAAAGTAATTAGACTTGAGTTTAAAAGGATCAGTTCCTCATTAAGGGTTTCCCTCAAAGGCTTTTTACAAGCTTGCAACTTGAATCTAATCTCCACTGTCAGCTGTAGAAGGGAGGAAGGCACAGATGGGCATTCACATACTAAGAAGTATGTGCTCTGGCTTCACTGATAAAGCGTAATGAGGATTTTGCTGTACATAAATATAAATATACGCTCACTGCCACTATCTCCCCCCATCCCTTAAAAATGTAGATAGACCCTGGAGATCAAAGTCAACACTTTGCGCTTATAAAAGCTGGAGGAAAATTCTTTAACCATGATCAGAATTGTAATTGGTTATTCTCAGGAGCCCAAAATGTCAACGGAAACCCTTGCCTTTCAGCATTCCTTGTAATTCCCTTTCAGCACGTACTGGGTATGTATCTGGCTCTGTTCTAGGTTTGGGAATACAAACATAGATAAGACACCTTCCTGCACTCCAGGAACTCAGACTTAAGCAGGGTTTCTCAAAGTATGTACCCATTGGTACCCACGTGGCACTGTGGGCTCCTGGGAGATTACTGCAAAACATTAGGCAGTGAGTCTAGTTTTCAGATTCTGTGTAGAACCACTGAATCAGAACTTAGAATCTCTAAGAATGGACTCAGGAATCTTTGTACAAATCCACCTGTTGATTCTTATGCACACAAAAGTCGTTGACACCCTAATTTCAAAGCATTTGTAAATAACTTGTAATTTTCCTTCTGACAGCCTTCAAATTCTGGGCTTTAGATTGCCAACCCATCTCTTAAGAGAGCAGGGACGAGCATCTGCATTCCACATGAGATCGTGGTAGGGCGTGACAGCGGTGGACTTCACCGTTTGATTATGATAAGCCTTCCTACATGCTGCCTTTTCTCACTGAGTCTCTACACTTCCCATATTTCACATGGCCCACAACAACCCCCACCCCTCCACCCCTCACTGCTTTATCTACCAGTAGGAAACATTCTAGGTTTGTTACCAAACAGTAGGTTTGGGTAAGAGTGAAAAACATGTTGGAATCAGACCTGGGTTTGAATCCTCGCACTTTTTCCTGTCGGCTGTGACACCAGAGGCAAATTACTCGGCCTTTTGTTCCCTTGTCTGTAAAATGGAGATGATAATAGTACCAAATAATCCAATTTGGGATTGGATGAAATAATGCGTACAGAAAGCACATATACGGCTTGACATACTCTAGGCATTTAATAAATGTTGTTAGTGTGGTTACCAAAGTCTTGGTGGAACTCTTTTGGATTAATGACTCGGAGCTCAAAAGATCTCACAAAATTCACAACAGGCTGGTCTTTTCCCTGAAAGAGACCTCAAAAACCACGAAATGTAGGCACCTAAGTGGGTGGACGATGATATACTTCTCAACTGTGCCTTGGAGTCAGCAAATTGTGAGATAGTACAATTTGTGGCTGGGGAGGGAGGGTGATATATAAAATTAACATGTTTAAAAATTAAATTTATAAAACACACAGGTATACCACGCCTAAAGTAAACCAGATATATAAAAATACAGATTTATTATGCATATATTTATCAAAAAATAGACATTTAGCTCCCTAAAATATTTAACATATGATTTTATTTACGAAATATTTACCCAAATGCAAAATTTCAGGAGGGTATCTATTACATAGTTCAAATAGGATTACCAGATTTAGCAAATTAAAACACAGGATTCCCAGTCAAATTTGAATTTCAGATCAACAAGAAATATTTTTTTAGTATAAATAAGTCCCATGCATACTTGGCTACCTTCACTACAAAGCATGACTATTTTTCACATAAGTTCATGACTTTAATTCAATTTCCTTAGTAAGCTTTATGCTAGGAAAAGAAAAACTCATTAGAAATAAACTTATCACTAGTCAGGTGAACTAACAAAATTGTAAGTGCGATGAGAAATTAATGAAACCAGATCCATCACAGGAATCAAATTAACCCAGAGTTTTCCTTCAAATGCTAGGAAAGAATGTCCCTCTACGCCTAGAGAAATTCCTGCTATAATCTGTACATTGTAGAGAGCTATGTTAGCACTAGAGGAATAGATGGACGATAAGTTAACTTCGGAGAAATTAGTTGTAAAGATCGGGAGCCAAGGTTCATCCTGTAATCTGGGCTCAAGGTTCAAACTCGCTCTTTCACAATGAAGGAACCCTGACCCTGGGTTCCTTGCCTCCGAGTGTGTGATAACCAACACCCCCACGTACATTTTCTTCCATTCCTTGTATTCCCTCTAACTTGAGATCGGGTAAAATGCTTTTTCTTTAATTTACAATACTCTTTCACGTTACCAAAAGAAAGCAACTCTCATTTTGGAACTGCCAAATAGTTTCCATGGTGAAAGTTTAAGTAGTTTTTAGTCTCTAATAATCTTTGCATAGCAGTGGGATAGGAAATCAAAATCCAGAAAATTTCAGGACCCTTCATTTTGCTTTATATTTTCCAAAATATTCCACATTAATGCTGACACGTTTTTAATTCCTCCCAAATTGGTAAGCCACCATATAGTTAAGACATTATTCCACTGGAAATGAAAATACTCCAGTGATCAGACGGAAACTAGAGAGGTAGCAGGAAGAACACTAATCTTGGAATCAGGAGACCTGGCTCGCATTCCCACCTTGGCCGCTCGCAGGCTGTGTGGCACCAGACAAGTCAGGTTCTCTCTCTGGGCCTCTGTTTCCCCATCCATAAATGAAGTTTCCTACAGAGTTTTTGTAGTCTGATATTCTGCAATTCTCAGTCTAGTAATTTGAAGTCAGATCTCTCATCCTTCACTGACTATAGTATTTTTAGAAAATCTCCTCTTCCCCGTTTCTGGAAGCCTGCTGAACGCATTACACCACCCCCACACACCTCCCATTCTGAGGAGGAAGTCGTGATCTTCAGAGACCACTTTGAAAACAACTGTCATGCAGCTCAAGAGAGTACTGAGCTCCAAAAATGGCTTTAAATGACCATCACTGTCAAGGAAGGAACAATAACAGGGGGGAAGAAGCACATGAGAGAGCTGTTGTTAAAACTCAGGCTGGAGCCATTGAAAATGGCTGAAGACTGAAAACCCTGAGTTGGCTAACAACTGGAGAGAGGGTCAGGAAACCACGGCCCACAAGGAATTGCAGGGGAAGGAACTGACAGAGCCGACCCAGGGAGACACGAGTCTTGCCTTCCCAACTTCCGGGGCCTGTTGCAGGTCCACCAGCGCCCTACCCTCACTCCCAGCTCAGAAATTAAGGCCAGCCACCTCTGAGATCACCTCTAGGTGCCCCACGTCCCGGTGAACGAAAGGCAAAAGCTGACTCTGGCCCTAGACTCCGTCCCCTGCTCCGTGCCTGACACCTGCCTCTGTAATAATCTGAAGGGCCAAAGACATTTGGGGACATACAGCAAGAGAGGACTTTTTTTCCCTCACATCTCTTCAAAATTATTTTTAGAAGTGCTTGCCCTCATAAACAATGTGTCTTTTGAGTTATTTCTTCAAGAGCGGTTATGAATTTCCTGACTCACATTGTGATGGGTGACGAAGGGTCAGATGAGTTGGGGAACAATCTCTAACCTGATATTACCATATCACCTTCTCTTCCATGCATCCTCCCAATCCTCCTCCCAGGAAATAGGAAGAAAGGCAAGATGTTCCTCAAGCCAGGGGTTGTTAGGGTAGGATGGTAACCTTGGGTGGTATCTCTGTGCCAGAAGGAATTTCTGTTCATAAGGAACAGGGACATAGGCAGAGTAGTAGTGTCGTCTCAGAAGGATTTCCGTCCAATGTGATTGAGAGAGAATTAAAGTTCCTGTGCCTGAAGAGGTGAGCTGCAGCTATGTGACAATGCTTGTCTGGGACAGCTGTGGTGGGACATCCTATGTGCTGCTGGTTGGCTAAGTTGATGGTGACAGAATTCTCAGTCCCCCAACACGTGCCTCATGAATGAGATGTGCTGAATCCACACACATGTAATTTTGTCCTTCTGTCCTTCTGCCTATTAGTCATTATTGACTTTCTGAAAAGCAAAAGTCAGTATTTCTGAATTGCCAGGGCTCACCTCGGAGAAGGCTAACGGACAGGTGGGTCCTGGGAGACCCAGCAAAGGTGGTAGCTGCCAGTGAAGGAAAATGGTTTCTGTTAGAACCCAGAGTAGTGGCACATTTTTCTCTTTTCATTGAAAATATAAATATATATATGTCTATATTCTCCTGTCACTCAGCTCAGTGGAGCTCTTAAGCCTATTCAGAGGAGTTTCTCCCAGGAATTCCTTAAGCTTTTATGCAGTCTACAATCTTTGAAAGACTTGAGTATGTTTCATGATTATTTTTCCTTTTTGATGTCTGACCAAGATTCTGGTTATGTTCATTCCCCGTTTAGTTTGTCTTTTTGGTTATTATCATTTTTACTCTCGTCATTTTTTGAGAAGTAAATCTTTGCAAGGGAAGTCAAGAAACATCATAAAAATCTCATGATCCCGTTAAAAAGTGAAGCAAACCCCTCTCTGATTTTATTTATTTATTTATTTATTGGTCTCTAGGTAAGGAGATCTCTGTGCTTTAGGAATATTTTTACCTTGTTTTGTAAATAAAGGTGCTCAAAGCATCAGTGAGGAGGGTATTTACCCATCCCCTGTCCTCATGGTCGATGCTGCATCACACGCAGCAAAATGATGTAACAACCGTTGCTCAGGAAGTGAAAGACGATGCAGCTGGTGGGGCATGAGCCCCTGGTTCCAAGGTGACTTGAAAAGATGGATACGTGTCTACAGACTTTTCTTGGTACGATGCCTGCATTGTCTAGAAACCATTTGCAAGGCCAAATGTTGCATGCCATTCTCTCAGCCTTGTGAAGTTAAAAAAAATCCACTCTCCTCATCTCTCATTACGGGCCCTTTTGGTTGGGGCTATAGATTCCCAGCTGCCTGGCAGCTGTCATTCTGCTTGTTTACAAATTCAGCAGCTTTTAAGCAAGGTTCTACGGTGCCAGAGCATCCTATAAGGCCACTCCGGAGGCCCCTCCAGAGCAGGGGCTCTGTATCCATTCCCTGCCATGCTGAGAGATGTCTGCTGGAGCATCAAAGCAATGCGGAAGGCTGCCATGGCCCCAGACCATTTCTAAACTACATCCCTGATCATTCTGCAGATTAATTAAAATCTGCTGTGGCCTTGGGCCCTCCCCACCAAGGCGGAAATCAGACTTTTGAGCCCCAGCTCCACCATGCGTTTGATTTGAGGTCACAGATGGTTACTTGCTTGCCATACAAATAAATCTCATTAGGTTGCCACTATCATGGAAATAAAATTTGGAGTGGGCTACATGAGGAACAGGTCCTTTAAGTGTTTGGGATTGTGTTTTGTGGTTTGTCTTAGAGCAAATTTCCCAGGGCAGGTGAATGTGATGGAAAGAGTGGCTACTGGAAAGAGAACAGGCTCTGACACCAGCTGGAGGTGGGCTGGAATCCCAATTACTGGTGAAATAACCTTGAATCAGATGCTTCACCCTCATGCGTTTCGATTCTTGTGAGGATGGAATAAGAACATACACACACAGGCAGTGGTCCTCAACATGTGTTCCCTCGACCAGCAGCATCAGCCTCACCTGGGAACTTGCTGGAAATGCACACTCTCCGGCTCCACCCCAGAATTCTTGTATCAGAAACTCGAGGATGGGGCCCAGCAGTCTGTACTTTAACAAGCCTTCCAGGTGATTCTGATGCCATATAAGGCCTCTAGCACAGCACATGGCACTCATTAAAGCTAATTTATTCTTGTAGAAATTCTAAATACAATTAATAGTTCTGAGGGCTGATTGATTTGGAGCCTAATACATCAACTAAGCACATTGCTGACGCCCAGATAAAATCTCCGCTCTCAGGAGTAGAATCCCTCTGCGGCTGTGCACGCCCCCTGGTCAATCTGTATTCGGTATAAATTAGCTGAGGTGCAGATCTGAATGGTACGGTAAGCAGATGCCTGTATGGATGAAAGGGACCTCAGGGAGCAGCATTCAGGACACTGCCCACTCTCCCACCCCCATCCAAACACTCTCCAGGCCAAGAGTAGGGAGCTCTCCTGGCCCTGGGGAGGCACAAGGAGAACAACCCGCAACTCTGATGCTGCAAATGTGAAAATTCCAACACTCCAAGGGAAGCTGTGTGCCGCCTGCTTCTCTGCCTTGGCGCTGGAACCTGAAAGACCCTCAGGTGGGGCCACCAACACTTGCCATTTTTTTGTTCCTTCATTGATGGGTTTCTGTTTGGTTGCAAGTTGTGAAAGAATTTTTTTTTTTATCCCTCAACGTGAACCATATCCGTGTCATCGTCATGGATGCCTGAAGTCTGGAGAATGTTACATGACAAATCTGTGATGTGCCGACTCCAGGAAGTCATCCTCTGGGCTGTGGACTCATCCCATCATTCCTAGGCGGTGACGGGGACTGGCCTCTGGGTCACTGGCTGTGAGGAGAAGGCTTCTCAACAAGTCATCTCGGAGTGCGTGAAATGCACCTACCCTGAAAAAAAAGGATGACTGAGTTCTCCAGACGAAGGGTATCCAAGAATTTTTTAATGGAAAAAAATTGACCTGCTTTGGAGGTGACAAAGGTGAAAGATCTCATGTGGCAAATATGAAAATGTCAAGTACCAGGCAGAAAGGAAGATGTTGCTCATCACTGGCCGCAGGGCCACTGACTACAGATATCAAATCCAGATGTGGCCTAGAACCATGAGCCAGGAATCTCCACCAAATAGTAAGAGTAACCCAACAATCCGTCTCATATGAATTGAATAAATAAACATCAATCATCCATTCATTAAGCAAATATTTACTGAGCATACACTACATCATAGGGCTGCGCTGCAGCCTGAGGGCACAAGTGAGATTGGAGAGATGCAATAAATGGGCAATGACAAGTTGAGAGGGGGTCGTGTGGAGGGAGAGCCTCCCAGAGGAAGCAAGGCCAAAGCAGATGTCTGCAGGATCGATGCTCTTCACCAGGCAGACTGACAGGAGCACAGACAGAAACTGTCCTCTGCAGGGCTGGCACCCCGAAGGAAAGACAGCAAGGCATCTGGGCGAAGTGAAGGGGAGTGGAGCCGAGGGGCCAAGTGAGAGGGGACAAAGGTGGCGAAAGAAGCAGGGACCCAAGGCGAAGGACCTCCTGGGCATGCTCGGGGCTGGGAATGTATCCAAGGGCCCTGGGAAACCGCTGGAGGTTTGTTTGTAAGCAGTGAGCCAACTGCACCGGCCCAGCCTGGCAGGAGGTGAATCCCCACATAGGCAGGGGGTGCAGAACGGGTCCTGAATCTCAGTTCTATCACTTATTAGCTTACGTCCTTGGGCACGTTTCTCAACTTTATGCTTCAATTCCCTTGTCTATCAAATGAGAGTTTCATTATCTTATAGGGTGGGATAAGGAATAAATGGGATAAATGTATATGAAACAGTACAGTGTTTGAAATGTAGTAAATTCTCAATAAGTATTAGCTGTTATTATTATTATTATTAATGTAATAAGGCAAATATTATTAACTTGGGGTTAACAGCTTTTGCCCCTCCCCCTGCCCATCAAAGAGAATTCTGCAAATTTTCCCTCCTCTTTCTCCTTTTCGCAAGAAAGGGTTCTCGCTCTCTGGGATTGGGGCTACACAAGTCATCTCTCCACCATGATGGGGCTGGACCCTGAGGCAAAGGGAGTGGAAAGAAGTCTCCTTGATAATCCTCCCCAGTGTGTGAAAAGTGTCTATCCTGAAAAAGAGAAGATAGGGAGTTCCCTAGATGAGGGGTTTCCAAGATCCTTTTTAGTGGGGAAAGAAAAATGATCTGCTTTGGTGGGGAGGAAGGGAAGGATGAGAGAGGAGGAGGGAAAAGCAATGAGGAGGGAAAAGCAATGAGGAGCTCAGGATGAGAAAGGAGTCTGGGGGAATCTGTGACGTGCTGCGGAGCAGCTGGGGGTGAAAGGAAAGTGGGCAGGAGAGGCGAGGCAATGCAATTAAGAGTTTCATTGGAACCCTTTTTAAGTTTTTTTCTAAAGACGCAAAAATAAAATTCCCTTTTAATTAGTTTGGCTCTTGTCCTGCATTTCTTTCAGATTGACTCTACGTGGAGACCAAGCCGTCGAACCTTCTCCGCCAGGATTTAGTGGGGTTATAGTATTAATGCTGAATATGGGTGTATGAATACCTACCCCCCAGGGCTACTCTTAGGATTAAATGTGGTAATGCATGTTGTATCCACAAGCTTTCGCTAGATTATGCTGCAAACAACCCCCAAATCTCAGTGGCTTACAACAACAAAGGTTTATTTCGCGCTCCTGTTACATGTTCATTGTGGTTTGGCCGCACATCTTTATTCTGGGAACCAGGCAGCCGGCTCCACCCCTCTCTGGGCCTGGCAGGGCTGGTGTGGAGGGAGGAAAGGCAGAACCCGCAACGACTCTCAGAGCTTCTACGCAGAAGTCTGTCACTTCCAATCCCATTCCATTGGCCAAACTAGTCATACTTGTCATCATTAGGGTGGGGCATGTGACTGTCCCACAGGGAGGGGCAGCAAGCACTCGGGAACAAGAACGGAATCTGCCACAAATATGAAGTGCGTAGGACATTGCCTGGCATGCGGAAATTCCTCAATAAATTATGAAAATCCTTCACATCTATCTGTAAAATGGGGAAATAACAGTACCAGCCTCACAAGGGAGTCTAAGGGTTAGGAGAGGTAACACACACGGGGCCTGGCTAAGTTGCTCAACAAATGACAGCTACGGGCGAGGTTCTAAGGGAACAGGACACCCTGGGCCCAGGAAGGGGACACAATCTGGCAGTTGAAGAAGGCCACAGCAAGGGAGCATGTGCTGACCTGAAGCTATAAAGAATCTCTGGGGCGCCGATGGGAAAGGATGTTCCTGTCTCAGGAGGTCAGAGACCAGAGCAGGACCCCGGAGGGCCAAGGGCTGCCTGGGAGCAGGAAATGCCAATTACTCTCCCGCCAGAGAGGACAGCCTGCAGCCCCCATGCAGAGCAACAGAGAGCTTGCTGTTTGTCCAGTTCTCCTGGGCCTCAGGGCCAAGCTGTGGGCGCCGACAGGAAGCTCAGGGCTGCCTGTGTCAGAGAGGAGCTGGCACCGGCCACTCCCTGCTATGGGGTGCCTCAGCTCAAACCAGTCGCCCCTCCCTTTCCCACACCAAAGAAGAAACTCTGGGCCTTCCAGTACCCAGCCCCTCTCCGCTCAGGCCAGCAAGGCAGGGCCAGGTCAGGATGAAGGTCAGGGGCCACCGGCCTTCAAGAAAAATGCATTTAGAACAGGTTTGTGTGGAGGAGTCGCTCCCATTCCCTAAACCCCCATCTCTACCATCCTCACCACGTGAATCTCCGTGGGATGTCCTTACCCCTCCCCAAGCTGCTCTTCCCACCTGCTTTCTCATTCATTCAATCAACTAACATTTACTGGGAACGCTTCAGGTGGCAGACTCAATGTGGTGCCACAGATAGAGCAGTGAACACAGACTGCCTCTGCTCCTGTGCATGCTCCAGTGCTCATGCTCCAGTGCATGCTCCAGTGTTCATGCTCCAGGGCATGCTCCAGTGTTCATGCTCCAGTGCATGCTCCAGTGTTCATGCTTCAGGGCATGCTCCAGTGTTCATGCTCCAGTGCATGCTGCAGTACATGCTCCAGTGCTCATGCTCCAGTGCATGCTCCAGTACATGCTCCAGTACATGCTCCAGTGCTCATGCTCCAGTGCATGCTCCAGTACATGCTCCAGTGCTCATGTTCCAGTGCTCATACTCCAGTGTTCATGCTCCAGCACTCATGCTTCAGTGCATGTTCCAGTGCTCATGCTCCAGCACTCATGCTCCAGTACATGCTCCAGTGCTCAGGCTCCAGTGCAGGAGAAAGACAAGAGCCGAGAGGAAGACATAAAGCATTTCCTATGTTGGCTGACGGCATGCTAAGGAGCATAGGAATGGAGTGCAATTTTTGAGTGTGGCACAGAAGGCCTCTCTCGGACAGTAAAGACGTAAAGAAGCTGAGGGAAAGACGTTCAGTGAGAAGACTCAGCAAGCCTAAGAGTGAGCCTTTTGTTTTAGGAAAAGGACGAGGGCCAGTGTGGCCGCAGTGAAGGGAGCAGAGGTGCAGCAGCAGTTGATTCAGGGTTTCCTTCCTCCCCCAGTTGACTCTCCCCTTCTCTCAGGGCTACCGATTAGGGAAGCAGCCAGCAGCCTCTCTGCGATTCTGTTTTGGTCCCACTGAAGCTCTGTTTCCTGGAGCCACATGACTGCACTCTGACATGTCTGTGGACAGTTGAGCAAGAGGCCTAGCTGGAGCCCGTGTTTCTGGCTGTGGGCCTGGGAGTCTGGGGGCCTTGAGTCAGACAGACTTGAGTTTGAATCCTGGTTCTGCTCTACTCATCGACTTTGGTGGAGCTGTGGATGGTCCTCCTGTGGCTGCCCAGCCCACTCTAAGGTCACAGTCAAGGACAAGCTAACAGTTTCCTGGTCCCCCCACCCCCTGAAATGTGCCTGGTCCTCACCAGGGCAGACCGGAAGTGCTGGAGAGCAAGGCTCATGCTCTTAATGAAGACCCAGGGCCCTCCGGCCTCAGTGGGCTGTTCCGCACAGTCTCAGAGGGGCCTCAGTAGAACGAAGCCCGTGTCCCTGCAGTGTAAGTGTCATTAACACACCTGACTTACTTCCCCTCCCTTCCCCAGCGCGTGTCCCCATTCCGTCCCAAATAAACCACCTGCAAGGAAATCCTTGTCTTGGGGTCGGCTTTGAGGGAAACCCAAATTAAGCCGCCAGCCACGTGAATCTGGGAGAATGATGTAAAATCTCTGAGCCTGTTTCTCCATCTGCATAATGGGGACTATGAAGAGTAATGAAGTACCAGTGGAGAAATGACTAACACGTCATGAGGAGTAAAAGGCTGAAATCGTGAGGCCGCTAGCCCTGTGCCTGGCCCAGAGCAGGTAGGCAACAAAACGTGACTCTGAGGAACGAATGAGATCATGTATGCGAGATTGCTCTACAAAGTATCGGTCATGCTACAAATGCACACGGGCAGCATTGCATGGGGTTCAGAACATGATGTCCATGATCAGACCAACTGTGCTTGATTCCTCTTTCTGCCTCTTACCAGCTGTGTGACTTGGGGCAACTTACTTCATCTCTCTGTGCCTCAGTTTTGTGATCTGTTAAATAGAAATCATAGCACCAATCCCATAGGGTCGTTGTGAGGATTAAATAAATTAATCTATGCAGTGCACCTAGAACTGTCCTGCCTTATAGTAAGAACTAAATGTTTGTTGTTATTTTCATTATTTTGATAGGTTTATTATATTATTTTTGTGCCGTACTGAAAATGCTCTTACCTACCCCTCCTGATGCGTCTCTCGAGCTGCCTGCTCCAAACACTCCACAGCTTTCGTACGTCATCATGAGGTTTTTTTTAATTACATGAATAATTCATAAATATGCTCCAACTGAAAGAGTTAAAGAGTACATAGAACAAAACCCCAAAATCCTTTCAACACTCACTCCCCCACTGCCCTCCCACTGTCAACAGCGGGGCCCTCTCCCAGTTCCTTCTATAAGGACATATGTTCGTGTACACTTGTTTTGCTACAAAAGTCATAGCATACTAAACTTGCATTTATATTGTTATGCAATATGCTTATTTCTCTTCAAATATGTTTTGGAGATTTTTCTATGACGATATAATAAATCTACTTCATTTTGTTAAATCTTCAGACCACATGTACCCTAAATGGTTATAACAAATTCGCTATTGATAGATGTTCATGTGGCTTCCAGTTTCCCCCTCCGAAGGCCGTACTACAATCAGCATCTTTGTGCAGACATCTTCACACAGGCACATGAATGTTTCTCAGGATAGATTCCAGGAAGTGGATTTACTGGGTCAAATGGTGTGTGAATTTTTTGTTTTGCTAAATACTGCCAAATTGCCTTCTAATTTACACTCCCACCAGCATTGGGGGGAGGTCTGATTTTGTTTTATTTATTTGTTTTTGTTTTCAAGAACTGTAGGAGGGATTTTCTTAGGCAGTTGGTCTCAGCAGAGGGGGCATGATTTTTTCCTGACAACTAGAAATAGCTACAAATGCTGTTCCCTTTCTTTCTGGAGATCCAACATCCCGGGGGCATAACCCCTCCTCTTCCACCTTCCACCCTCCTCCTCTCCACATCACTCATACATACACACACACACACACGCATACACACACACACACTAAGCAACTGTCAAGGAAGAGAAGAATTATCTCCCCTCCAAATGTTGCTGACTTGATTTGGGATGTTATTCACGCTAAGGTGTGAAAGATTGAGCCTCCTCCACTGTGGCTACCGCAGAATTTGCTTTTCTGAGTAGAGTTGCCCACCCCACACTCTGCTTCTTTAGAAAGAGAACTTCATGTTGTTGGAAGGATGACATCTTGACAGCTACAGAACTACATTTCCCAGTCTGCATTGCAGATAAGGGATGCAAGTGAAAATTGATGGGTGCGGCTTGTAGAAAATACTGTAAAGGAGGCCGCCTACCTGGGAAACAAGCCCTTTTGCTTGCCCCTCCCATCTTCCTAGCTGGAATTGGGGGTGGTTTTAAACATGTTCAACCATTCCAGTGGACATCAGCCCTAGCACTAGAATCATGTGAGGCTTATGTTAACCCTTTAGTTACAGGATCTTGGGGACAATCCAGGAATGCCAAGAGGCAGTGGCTATTTGCCCACTCATTCAGAAATATGCTGATATTTTAACAACTAATTGCCCATACCTATGCCTTCTAAGTGAATATCAGCCTTACCTGAAATGAAGATGTGATGGTTGGAGCTCCAACTGTCATTGGAGACCATGAGGCAATCTTCAAGCTGGAAGCCAGGCACTAAGAATGATGGATAAGACCGAGTGTTGGCCTCTAATGAACATGGAGCCACCATTCCAGCCATCTAGACTTCTCTTACAGAAAGTCATTGGGATTAACCCCGGTCAGTTGCTGGCATTCCTTCTCCCATGTTTTGGCCCATTTTGAACAAAAAAGCTCAAAACTCTACTCTTTCTGTGGCCACAAGAGTGGACTTCATTCTATAAGCTTAGAACTGCTTCGGGGGACTCCTTGAAGAACCCCACACTGTGTGGTCTTCTCTAAACAAACTCTTATTTACCAATTCCCCTGTTAGACTTACCATCAGACTTTTGCACAATTCTTCAGACACGGCCTGACATTTTTTTCTAGACGCTCTTTCTATTCACCCAGATTAAAACGGGGTTCATTTGGGACATAGCCACACCAATCTGTTGGCTCCAGGATCCCATTCCTGATTCCCATCAGGCAGCTAATCTCCCAAACACACATTATAGCTCCTTCCCAGATGTGGTTCAGAAATTCAAAGGAGTCCAAGCCTGAAGCTCACACCTGTTATAAAACAGGACATGAGAAGGTTTCTACGAGGATATTCAGTTAAGTCTTGTTTATTTAGTGAAAACAGTGTCCCACAATAGGGAATTAAAGAAATTGTGGTAAACCCATCCAATGGACTACGAAACAGCTGTTTAAAAACCATGATAGAGAAACTTGTCAGCAATGCTCAAAATATATTAAGTGCAAAGTATGTGTTGGATGATCCCTTTGTAAGACTAATTTTGCATAAATATGTTTATGCATTTATACGTATCTGTACAAATGCAAAAGGATGACCCTAGAGAACTAAATGCCAAACACTATAGTTCTTATCTCTGAATTCATGCGTGATTTTGCATTTTCCTCTCCGTGACTTTGTGTATATGTACTTCAAATTTTCTCTAATATGTATTTTTTATAATCAGAGAAAAAATAAAAATATCTATCCATTGCTATCATGATCTATGTGTATCTATCTATATGTATGCTTTTAATAACTTGGAAATAGGTAAAAGATGAGCTAATAAGAAAAGTCCATTCTGGAACTTCAAGTTCATGGATGATTCTTAAACCCATTGTTCAAAACCAAAGCTGTCCCAATTTTAGAGACCAAACCTTGTTGAACTTCCCTGGTGTTTCCTAAGTTGTATACACCCCAGCGATGTGCCCCATGTGACAAACTGTCTAGTTCTTTACAGAATGAAAACTAGACAAGACCACGCGATGGCCTTCCCTGGCTCTGACAATCGGTGGCCAGGGCTGGAATGGCTCCTCCACCTTCCACCCTTTCCCTCACCCCTTCAGCTCACACTTCCCTCCCTCTGACTTGGCACCTCACTCCACCTCTGCCCTGATCTTTCCACTCCCCTCCCCAGGGAGAACGTGTCCTGCCAGCTCTTGCCCCATCAAATGAGGAAAGGGAAATTTCTCTGCTGCTGCCCCATCCTGGGAGGTTTGCTCATAAAACCAACAATCCCTTGGGCCTCGGACAAAGGCCACGTTGGCCCAGCCCTGAATCAGCCCCAGCTCAGAGACAGGAATGGTGCAACCTCCACCATCTCAGCTGCCCCGAGTCCGACACCCAGCTCTCAGGGCCAGCCCTGTCTCTTCCTATCCCATTTGGCTCTGCTGGATGATGAAGCCAGGCCGCATCTGTTGGAGGAACCAGGATCGATTGGGATCTGCCTGTCAGCTCTGGAGCCTTAGCTGAGCAGCTTGTGTCCAGGTAGCCCGAGCTGGAACAGGTTTAGCCGAGACCTCCCCACCTGCTAGTCAGTCATATCGTCTGCCTGTCACTCTCTCCCATCTCAGCTTCATTAGGACTCAGAGAAGCCCAAACCGCTCCTCAGCAGAGAATGCTGCTGCTCTGATATTGTTGTGAGCTGACCTGCATCCTCCAAAATTCATATATTGAAGTCCTAATCCCAGTACCTGTGTTTGGAGATAAGGCCTTTAAAGAAGTAGTTCAGGGAAATTTAAAAACAAAAGAAAGAAGATACAACTGTATTTCAGAAAATTTGGAGAACAGAGGGAAAATTGTATCCAAAATACCAACACCATAACACAATAAAATGTCAATTTGTGAAAAAAAAAGAAGACGACTAAAAAGTGGAAATTAAAATAAAATGAGGTCTTTAGGGCAGGCCCTAACCCAATAATACGGGAGTCCTTATGAGAAGAGGAAACTGGGACACAGACACACACAGAGGGAAGACCATGTAAAGACATAGGGAGAAGAGAGTCATCTCTAAGTCAAGGAGAGAGGCCTCAGAGAAACCAACCCTGCCAACACATTGCGCTTGGACTCCAGCCTCCAGAATTGTGAGAAAATAAATTTCAGTTGTTGAAGCGCCCCATCTGCGGGGCCCTATTATGGCAGCCCAAGCAAACGAATGCAGATGGGGAGCAACCCATCACGGAGGCTGGCACGTCAACCCTACAGCCTAAGGCCTAATAAATTGAAAACACAAAGCCTGCTCTTTTAGCCTCAGGTAAATAAACCCCTGCCTTTTCTCCCAAACTCCCTGAATTATATCTATCTTTGAGTGAATAAAACTCAAAATAGTATAATTGCGGAGTCATAAGTAAACCAAATTACTCACTTGGAGCTAGGCACAGCTGATCCCTCTTCCGTACGCCCACCTGCCCTCTCCTGCCCCTCCCTGAACCAGCACTAGGGCCTTCCTGCCGGGATCACTCAGAAGATACGAGAGGAACACCCAAGCTATTGTTCTTCCAAAGAGGCCTTCTCAAACCCCGAAGAGCCTCCGCCCAAGTCCTTAGGGGCAGGCAGGGGCTCTTGGCGGAGCAGGAAGTCCCGGGGGAGAGCCATTGGGGCTGAATATTCCTGACAGAGGCTCCTGTTAGAATAGGAAGTTCAGACTAAACCAGCCTGCCTAGAGTGGCAGGAAAGGCCACTATCTTATCAGATGCCCAGCTTTGCCGCTTGTTAGCTGAGTGACTCTGTGCCCATGGCTTGGGCTCTGTAAGCCTCAGTTTCCTCCTCTACAAAATGGGCCTAAGATCAATAGTTACCTAATAAGGACAGTGTGAGGATTAACAAAGTTCATGCTTGCCAAGTGCTTAGCATAGTGCCTGGCACAGAGTAAGTGCTTAAAAAAAATGTTAGCTGTGTGATGATGGTAGTGGTGGTTACTGTGACCACCGCCAGCACCTTCTGGGACTCCCACAAATGCAACAAAGCCAAGAGCACTGATGGGTCCACAGCCCACAGCCCTCTCCCCCAGTGTCAGCCAGCTCCCACCACACACTGCTCACAGCCCAGAAAGGACCACTGCTGTGGACAGGCACAAATTGTGCCCGGAAAGTGGTGGGTTCTCAGTAAACGCTTGAATGGAGAGATTTCAAACAGATCAGGGCTGACACATTCCTCCAAAAAGGAAATTCAAATGTATGTCCCACTCCCAGAGGGCAGTGAGACCCGCCTCTGTAGCTGGCAGCATGGTAGGCTGCGAGCAAGGGCTTGGCCGGGCTGGCTGGGGAGATGCCAGCTCCTTCGCTTACCTCCCCTGCATACTTCACCTGTTGGGCCTGTTAGCTCTTCTGCGAACTGGGTACCATAAAAATAACACCTACCTCATAGAATTGTTTTAAGAGTTAGATGCACTCGTGTACACGGAAAGCAAATGAGTCAGTGCCTCTGCATAGTAAATGTTCAATAACATTAGTTGTTATGACAATGATTTGTTTTCAGGAGATGTGAGTTTGATTCCTGTCTATAAGCTATCCACCAGATTTTGAGCAGAGTTTAGTTATCTCTCTGAGCTTTGGTCACCTCACCTACAAAATGGGAGCAATGGACTGCTGTGAGGATTAAAGCAGAGAAAAGTCTCTGAACATGCTCTGGGCCGCCCTCATCCTTTAATCACTGGCATCTCTTACAGTGCCTGGTACATAAATGCTTGTTGAATGAATGTGTATAAAACGCCACAACATGTTATTGAACAGCTTGCTGACCATGTCAATTGCAGTTGCAGTTCTTTTGAGTGGCTTCAGGATTTACGGCCTGTCAGATGCAACAGGTTCACCGGGGGGTTACAGATTAGCAACCACCTCATTACATTTGTTACTTCTTGTTTTTGGATGACGGGCTGGTGCAGTCAAGCCAAACACATCTCGGCAATGCAGAGCCTTGGTCCTGCCTCCCCAGCATCCTCCTGGATGAAGGCCCCCTTTGTCCATCTAACAGGTTGAGCTGAAGATGCACTGCAGCTGCCTGACGATGGTTGTCTGCAATCAGGGTCAACGTTAAACCCACAGCGAGCTGTCCTCTCTTCGTCTGGGCCCCTGAAGTCTGCTTCTCCAGTTGCAGTTCAGCTTGCTCCAAGGTTGTGCTCTAACTTTATGCCTACAGGTCCTCTTCTTCACCAGACTCATTCCAAAGAGTTGTCCATTTTAGTGGCCCCGGGTCAACCATCTGCCAAAAAGGAAAAAGCAAAAGGAGGAGGAGGAGAGAAAAACAATGGTTCAGGATACTTTTGATTCCAGAGATTAGCTGGAAACCACTCGCGCTGACTAGTCATGTCTCAACTTGCCCCCTTGCAAGTCTGGAATGAAGTAAATCCCCTGTGGACTTCACCAGAGCACCTTAATTCTAACAAGATGAAGATGCTGTTCCAGTAATCCATTTCCAGAAAATTTTCCTGGAGAGCTCAGCTTTCCCCATAAGAAAGCGTTGCTTTATTAAGGAGTTCAGGATTAGGGGATTTTCCAACATGCAGTCACTCTGAAGGCGTCACTGACTTTCCAGCCAGCCCTGGCTTGCTATGTGGGCTGACATGACAGGGCTGAGCAGAGAGCAGAGAGAACGTGGGGACCAGACAGGTCTTTGGTCCTTCCTGGGTCTCCTTCCCCTCTTGAAAATGGAGATGACGGTACCCGCCCAGGGATTGTGCCAGGGTTGATAATAGTGCGTGTGTAAAGCGCTTTGAACTCCTTAGAGACAGAGCGTTCTTTAAACGCTGTTCGTCATCATGCATCACTTTTAAGTGTGTGCTTGTGTAATCAAGTGGTAACATTTGAAGGTCATCTACAGTCCGATCGGTCAGTGTTCACCAGAAGGCCATCCACTCCCAGCTCTTGCCCTCAGCCCTTTTCCTACTCTCCCCCTGACCAGACAACAAAGAAGAACTAGAAAACTGGAGAAAAACAATAAAGGACACAAACATCCACGTGTACCTCCTATGTGCCAGGTATCGCACGAGCTGCTTTGTCTAATTCATCTCATTTAATCCTCGCGGTACGCGGTGAGAAAGAGGTTATCATCACCACACCCCCAAGAAAGAGGCTCAGAAAGGTGAGGTCACATGCAGAGCCCAGAGGCCAGCCCAGGTTTTCCTGGCTTCCTAATGGGGTTCTCTCTACTCAACAGTGCCACTGTCCCTCAAAGAGCTCGAAAAGATTCGCCAGACCACCCCATCAGACCTGAGAGCTGCTGGCAAGCACCTCACCGATAGGCCGGAGTCGTGAATAAGTACAGGCTGCTAATCGGATTAAAATCTCATTTAAAAAGAAGTCCTGAACGCATTTTTTTCAACAGAGTTCAGTCTAGTTGAGTTAATCACTTCTCTGCCAGCCACTCTTAACCTACTTCTGATGTCAATGCAACTGACTGGCAACACGCCCATCCGACCCCTCCTGGACTTCGTACCCTGTGGACAGCGACACAGAGCGACACAGGAGAAAGGACAGTGGGGGAGGCAAAATTATTCTGAAACATCACCTCTCTCCTGCCTTCTGTCACACATTACTTCTCTGGTTTTCCACTGACTTTCGATCTCTTCCTTTCTCATCCAACACATCCTGCGAGCGTTAAGAATTCTCATTAAAGTTCGGGCAGAGCTACACGGAAATCCAAGGCCTTGCAGTTGGGCGTGTTCCTTAACTTCTCCGGTCTCACTTTCTTCGTGAGGATTGTCAGGAGGATTCAGTGAGATAACGTATCTATAAAAAGTCCGCAGCATAGTGCCCACCCATAGAAATAGTAGCTGTATACAGTTATTCCTGTTTTCAGAAGCCTACGATGGCTATTGTTCCTCAGATTAAAGCTCCCAATCATGGCTTTTAGGTCCCTCAACAGTTACACCTGCTTCTCATATTCGTTTATTCTTTCATGCATCAAACATTTATTAAGCATCTACCACACGCCTGGCCATCACAGATGAAAACACCTGCCCTCGTGGGACTTACACTATAGTGCTCAGGAGTAAAGCAAAGAATCAAAGACAAATAACGGAGCAATGACAACAGAGGTCGGAGACAGGGACATCCAGATGTGTGGGGCAAGGGAAGGCCAGGAAAAGAGAGTGGCCTGAGCAAAGGTCCTGAGGCTGGAAGTTACCTGCCCGGCTCAGAGCACAGCACAGACAGGGGTCAGTCTGGGTGAAGGAGTAAGAGGGGAAAGGGTGAGGACTCGAGGGCAGGGCAAGGCCAGGCACTCGCTGTGGGTGACCAAGTAAGGGGTGCCACAAAGCTCAGCAGTCAGGATGACTTACATTTTAATGCAGTATTGTAAAAAATTGAAATTAACACAAAAAATCCATGGTAAACAAAATATAAATATTTTAAATAAGACAGGATCAGGAGGATTGATTCTCCTTTTCATCTCAGCCTTTACTATGGCTCAGCCCAGCTCTGGTACCACTTTATTTTAAGTACCGCCTTTATTTAAAATGCTGATAGGGCCGGCCTGCTGGTGTAGGGGTTCAGTTCCCGCCCTACTTCAGTGAGGGCGCAGACCTACGCACGGCTCATCAAGGCACGCTGTGGCGGGGTCCCACATAAACGAGAGGAAGATTGCCACAGATGTTAGCTCAGGGCCAATCTTCCTCACCAAAAAATAAATAAATAAAATGCTGATAATTTGTTCCTTGTGGATTATTTTGCATTAATTTGGATTTTTTAAAATAGTTCATTAAAACTTCGTCATCTCAATAACCGAGCTTTTTGACACCCCCTTAAACTTTGTGCCTGGAGCAAATGCCTCCCCTGACTGGCCCGAGTCCCGTATCGCAGAGGAGCAGAGGCCAGCAGTGTAGAGCCCTTGAGGACACTGTATTTGTGAAATAGAGCCTCACCTGTACCCCAATGGCTTCAGTCACCTCTAGCTACTGTCCCCTGTGTGTGATCCATCCTCTGAGCTCCAGTCATTGCTCCTGCTGTGGTCCCCGTCCTCCTTCCTAAAACTCTCCACCCGAAGCTGCTTCGTCTGCGAGGCCACGGGGTGGTAGAATTTATAGCAAAATGTGATTCCTGGCACTGCATAGATCCACGAAGGAGGCCTAGACTGCCGACACAACCATTCGACGGGAGTTGCTAAGCACTTCCTATATGCCAGGTAGCATGCTAGACAAGAGGACACGACGCTGAGCAAGACACCCATGGAGCTACTAGCCCCCTCACAACCCCAGCAGTCCTCATGCAAGAAAATGGCGCCCAGGGGCCAGCCCAGTGATGCAGTGGTTAAGTTTGCACGTTCCGCTTCCCCGGCGCAGGGTTCGCCAGTTTGGATCCCGGGTGCAGACCTATGCACCACTTGTCAGGCCATGCTGTGGTAGGCATCCCACACAAAACAGAGGAAGATGGGCATGGATGTTAGCTCAGGGCCAGTCTTACTCAGCAAAAAGAGGAGGATTGGAAGCAGACGTTAGCTCCGAGCTAATCTTCCTCAAAAAAAAAAGACAAGAAAAGAAAAGAAAATGGCGCCCAGAGATGAATGGCAGCCTCAGGCTCACAGAGGTGGGCTAGTGAATGGCCGTGAAGGTGTTGTTTAGCACAGGCAAATGTGGGTGAGAACCTGAGTGTACTACCTAGAAGCTGGGGAGTCTTGGGTGGCATGTGTACTCATTCCAAGCCTCAGCTTCCTCATCTGTAAAGTGGACACAACCACGCTCACCTCACAGGGCTCTTGTGAGAACTCCAGCATGACCGTAAGCACGCGACGTGCTAGATCAGGGACGTCTGTTAGGATTCTGACGGCAGCATTGAAGAGCTTTCTCTTTCCACCCTGACCTACACTGATGCCTCTTTCTGTCACTAAGTGTAAACAAGAGTTGGTAAAAGAGGGCCACTCTGGCAAGCATCCCACATATAAGGTGGAGGAAGATGGGTATGCATGTTAGCTCAGGGCCAGTCTTCCTCAGCAAGGAGAGGAGGATTGGCAGCAGATGTTAGCTCAGGGCTGATCTTCCTCAAAAAAGAAGAAAAGAAGAAAAGAGGGCCACCTTCTCCAGTGGCTCCCAGTTCCTGTGTGGAGACAGACAGCAGCAGATGTAAGGGAGCCGTGCTGGCCAGGACCATCAGAGAAGGTTGGCATGCTGCCAGCACCACTCCGGGTTTGCGAATAAACTGTCACATCTCAGCTCTCACCAGCTCGAGGCTGTGACAGACAGGTTCCTGTATGTGCAACACCCTCTTCTCTGCCACCCCCAACTTTAACACTTCAGTGGAAAAATCTCATGCCGCACAGAAGAGCAGCTTGCAAGTAGATGGAGGAATCTGTGAGAACCATGTCTGCTCAGCAGGGTAGCGAGGACAGCCGGTGCCCACGTCTTTAACCTGATTGTCGGTGGGCTGAATCACAGACTGTGCAGCGAGTCCTCTTCATAGGCAAGGAAGACATAAGGATCACTAACCCGAGTGGTTCAGATGGGCAAGGTCTGGTCCCTGTGCACAGAGCCCAGCCAACCATTTTACAACATTCAGCTTTCTGTGGTTCCACCTTGGACCAGCAAAAGAAGGCCAGAGCCCCTCTCTGTGGTACCTTTGGGGAGAGCCAGAAATAAGGATGCAGAGAGTAGCGGGAGTTTAGAGTTGCAGGTACCTCAAATGACCGCTAGCCCAGCCTTTTCAAATGTTCATTTTAGCAGGGAAATCCTCTTTATCTCAAATGTAATCACATGTGTAAGCTCAATATGTATTTTTTTAAAAGATGCTCTTCGGTGTTTCTCAACAAGGATGCTATTGAAAATTTGGGCAGAAGTCTTCGCTTTGTGGGACAGTCCTGCAGGTAAGTGGGATATTTAACATTTCTGACTCCCATCACTAGATATCAATGGTTCCCTCCACCCCAAGTGACTGAAACTAAAAAGCTCCCACACATTTCCAAATGCCCCCTGCAGGCACCGCTCCCCCTTGAGAATTCATCTAATTGTGGTTGCACAACTGGGTTTGCAGGGCGGTGGCAGCTGTTGATCCTGAGACGACGGCCCTGAACCTGTGCGATGCAGAGCACCCTTTGAAAACCACAGTGGGGCCGCCTGACAACACCTGAGCTAGCTACGTTCTTGCTGTGTTGCCAAGAGTAAGCCACTTAGCCTCTTTGGGCCTCGATTTCCTCTTCTGCAAAATGGGAATCATAATCCCTCCCTATTTCACAGGGCTTTTGTGAGGACCAAATAAGGCATTGTGCACAAGCTTGCTTTGTCAACTCTCAAGCCTTCTGCTGATGCTCAGTATGGTTCATCGTACTACTCTCCTGGGTACGTAAAGACAATGTTTCCTAGTCTTTTGAAAAGACTTACCATGGAAACCAAATAATAAAAGCAAAAAGCTCAATCATAAGGCTTCCACTGAGACCTGCTTCTATTCACGTCCCTGGCACACACAGCTCTGCGCAGACGATGGTTTGTACTCTGCTCCCACCCAGACACCTACGTCCTCTTTTGTAAGACGGCAAGATAGTCGACCAGCCTCAGCCTGCAGGGAAGGCTCAGCCAGCACGGCTCAAGAGGCCACAACTTAGGGAAAACTGCTTAGCAGACTTTAAGTGCTTTCGTTATTACCCCAACTGGTGTTCATGACTTGAAACTAGATCAGGAAGAAAGTCACGAACAGACGCCTCCACCAACTTCACACCTGTAATCAGGTGGAGATGGCACCACGTCGTCTGCAGAGTTCTGATAGTTTGGAACCTAGTTCATGAAAAACGATTGAGATTTTAGTTGAAAAGGGAACCCAAATGACATCATGTGATTGAGATCTTTTCCCCTATGTCATTTGAAAGGTGCTCCGAAAGAGAGGTTACGCAGGTATGGTTTTCAGGGTGGATTCAGCAAAAGAACCCATTCCGACTTCATTCCAAACTGAAGCCAACGTTTTCCTGAGTTCCAGGTCTTCTTAGGTGATAGAGCTGGGTTTATTTATTTCTCTTTCCCTCTATTTCTCATTCCCGTGTTCAGGGCATGGAGTATCCTTCAAATGTTCCCACATCAGCACCAGGAGCCAGGAGGAGTTGCTTTAGTAGGCTTAGGACCAGCTTTGCAGAATAAAATCTCACAACAGCCCTCCCTCTCCTCCAGCCCCACTCCGCCCCCAGCAACTGTTCCATCTAGTTTTGGCTAAATACAATTTCTCGTTTCAAAGAGAAAATGCATGGAATGATTTCCCTGGCTTCCTCAAGATGTCCAGGGGAGTCCACGTGGGTAAATATAATATGAATAAGAAGCACATGATTCCATTTCTCTATAAACATACCTGGGCTTAAGAGAAATGGAAAAGGTGCCTGGCTAGAAACCTTTTACTCTCTCCTCTTCAGAAAGAGTGTCAATCAGTACAGGAGATGGAAAACAGAAGCCCAGGATCCTCAGACCCAAATGAGGACAATACCAAAAGGGCACGTGAAAATCTAAGTGACCTTGCTTCTTCACTCACACTCTGGGGCTCAGAGAGGCTAAACATGCAGCTGAATTCCTGAAGGTCACGTGTGGCCTCATTTGCCCCCCACGGCAGGCAGCAGAGGTCTGGCCATTTTACCCACTGACCCAGGGCAGCTGTCCTTTGGCGGTGTCGGTCCCCGCTGATGTATTCCAGCTCGTTGCCAAGGGAAAATGAATCAGGCCCAGAAGCAAAATGCCAATAATGGCAGCAGAAGGAAGGAAACCTGTTAAAGGTCCCTGCCTCTCCATTACCTTTGCTGCTTTTTTAACACTAAATCCTCTAGAACCAGACACTTCTGCTAATAAAGGCCTACCAAATAAGCAATTCAGAAAAGGTACAAGAGCAAGTGTTCTCCTGGGAAATGCTACAGTCCACCCTTCAAACCAAAGGGCCTGGTTCTAAGCAGCAATGTGGCTAGTAGTTAAGCATAAGACTCCCGGGTCAGTCAGACCAGCTTGGCCACTTCCTTTCTATATGGCATGGGACAAGTCAGTCTCTCTAATTCTCAGATGTGGTATCCATCTAATGGAATTAATAACTATGACTATCTCGTGATTTTTGTGTGCCTGAAAGAGATAATCCAGATAAGCACGTAGCACATTACCTGGTACACACTCCTTTCTTATAAATGTCAGTTGTTACTGTTGTTATTGCTATTGTTAGAGACTTGAAAACACGTCATACGAGGGGCAGGTGAAATACTTTCTCTAAACCATTTCACTCTCAACTATCTGTCTAACTTGTGGCTACACTCACCAAATACAGCACTTAATTAGAATTTTTAAATTTCTGCTCCAAGTTCTTCTAATGCACTGTTAAATCTGACAAAGTTGGAGTTCCTCTTGGCAGCTCACCAGCCCCCTGCCTGCATCTGGACCGGGACGCTGCGTAGATATGAAGAGCATGGCCCGGAATTCTCATCTGTACAGAAACAGCCTCACTTGGGCCAGCAGTGCCTACACCAAGAGCTTGCCAGTCTCTAAGAGAAATTCTGTGTCTCACGGAGCAAATTTGGGATTTTGCACAGGCTCTCTTTCCAAGGAGGACCCTCCTGACGATTAACCTTGTAGTGTGCTCGTATTTACACATTGGGCATGCGTGATGCCCAAATACAAAGGCAGCCTCTGCCATTCAGGGTGACACCAATTAAGTGGGTGGCAGCAGCATTCCAGAGCATTGAAAATGCCCTCCATGGACTAAGAGAAGTAGCAGAGTCTGGAGAGAAGGTCTTCTCCAGCCTTCCCACTGATGCAGGGCACCAGGTCAGGGCCAGGTGGTATCAACAGAGGGGGTCACAAAACAAAATGTCCTGCCTCCTTCTCCTTCCTCCATCTCCCACACACCTGATCTGTGAGCTCTAATAAGATTGTTGTGGGTCTGCCACATTATCCAGCTTTTTAATTTGTTTTTATTGGTGAGGCTGAGTTGGAGATGTTATTTTCCCACATAGAACAAAGAAATATGAAATTCTCAAGGCTTATTGGCCTGCTATAAAGCAGGAAATCTGTACATCCAGCAGCCATTCAGTTGATCAGTCAGTCAAAGCACAATAGTGGTTGAAAGAGCGTCAATAAGATGATGAAGTAATACAGGTTGCTGCTTCCTCCTCTAAACCAAATTCTGAGATACCACAAGAGCAGGAAGGAATTTTGTGAGCCCCAAAACCTAACACTACAACTGTGAGACTCACCTGAGGTGTAGAAGGTGGTTGGATTGCTGTGTAGAGAAGTGGCATCCTAGACTGGAGGAGAGCCAAGACCATGGATGAGCATGGGGTCAGGGAAAGCATTCAGTCCTCACCCTTTCTTTCCCAACATTGCCCTGGAAAGATGAGTATCTGCCCCCATCATCTGCAGAGAATAGAGAAGTATCAACGTAGCCCAGCCCAGTGCCCACTAGAACTGAAGGGTAACATTAGAGCAGCCCAAGGTAACTCTGACGGCTCCCTGAGGAGCAAGACCACCGAGGTGGGGAAGAGGTACAAATAGGCAAAGGGTCCCTGGTGTATTTCCAAGGGAAGGCGATTCACAGGGGGAAATAATGAGCCATTAAATAAGAACAGCAGCTCATTGAACAATCTGTACCAGAGGAAGTAGATTTAATAAACACAGAAAAGGAATCTTAAAGAAGCATAGTAAATATCCTCAGAGAGATAAAGAGAGGATATTGAAATTATGAAGGAGCAAGTAGTTACGATTTTAGAAAGTGAAGAAGTGGAGTTAATGGATGTGTCAGTCAGGGTTCTCCAGGAAAATGAAACCAATAGGGGATGGAGATAGGGGTAGGGATAGGAGTACACTAGCAGGCTGGAAACTCAGACAAGAGTTAAAGTCATAATCCTGAGTTCAAAATCCATAAGGCAGCCTGGCTAGAAACTCAGGCAGGACTTCTATGTTACAGTCTTGAGACAGAATTCCCTCTTTTCTGGGAAACTTTAGTTTTTGTTCTGAAGACCTTCACCTGATTGGATATCAACATTATTGAGGGTAAACACTTTTACTTAAAGTTAACTGATTATAAACATTAAGCATATCTGTAAAATACCTTCACAGCAACATCTACGCTAGTGTTTGACCAAACAACTGGGCATCATAGCCTAGCCAAGTTGACTCATAATTAACCATCACACTGGGCATGAGAATATTTTAAGTAAAATAAAGATCTCAATGAATGGATTAGTTGGCAGCCAAGGAACAGATTATTGAACTAAAAGATTCAGTCCAGGGACATTCCAAGTAGACCTTAGGAAGGATAAAGAGCTAGAAAATGCAAAAAAAATTTAAGAGATGTGGAGGCTAGAAGTAGAATAGCCAATACTCGTGCAGTAGGAGTCCCTAGAAAAGAAAGAAAGAAAATGGAGGGGAGGAAATTTTTGAAGAAAGTATTACTAAAAATTTCCGAAATTGAAATAAAGTTATAAACCCCAGATAGAAAGCTCTCATGCAGTGCCAAGAGGGTTAAATAGGAAAAAACTCATACCTGGACAAGAAATTTAGGAACATCAAATGCTAAGAGAAAATTGCAACAGCTTCTGAGAGTAAAAGCAGATTATATCCAAAGTAAGATAAATTAGATTCACCAAAAAAAATTCCTCATCAATAACCCTAGAAGACAGTGAAGCAATATTTTCAAAGTGTTAAAGAAAATGAACTTCAAATCTAGAATTTCATATCTATAAGCTATCATTTAAGGATGAAATAAAGATCTTCTCAGTAATACAAGGACTGAAAAGTTTAACCACACAAAGACCCTCTTTGAAAATACTTCTGGAAAAAGTACTTCAACAAGAAAAGAAGTAAATCCAGGGTGATGCTGTGAGATATTGGAAGTAAGAATGAGTAAGTAACTCAGTAAAGTTGTCTAAATGAATAACTATCAAACTTTTGAAAAGAAGAAAATCAAAAGTATCTTCATAACAATCCAGAATTAAATCTCTAGATGATGTCAAAATTGCATTGTGGATTAATAAAAGCAGTTGCCAAAAGGATTCAGGAGTGTATGAAGATAACTCTCTTGTTCAAGGCAAAATATATACATATGATTAGCTTATGAAATTATAGGAAAAATAAGCATAAGTATGAATCTGAGTAAGTTAGGAGTAATCATAAGAAGAATATAAATTAAATTACTAATTTTAAGCCAGGACAAGAAAATTCAATGGAAGGAAGGAAAAGAGAAAACAAAATAAAAATAAAATAGTGTAGGGGCTGGCCCCGTGGACGAGCGGTTAAGTTCGCGCGCCCTGCTGCAGGCGGCCCAGTGTTTCGTTGGTTTGAATCCTGGGCGCGGACATGACACTGCTCATCAAACCACGCTGAGGCAGCGTCCCACATGCCACAACTAGAAGGACCCACAACAAAGAATATACAACTATGTACCGGGGGGCTTTGGGGAGAAAAAGGAAAAAATAAAATCTTTAAAAAATAAATAAATAAATAAATAAATAAAATAGTGTAAATAGAAAACACAAAATAAAGTAGAAGGAATAAGTCCTACTATAACAGGAAATGTAAATGAGTTAAACTCACCAATCAGATTGGACTTTTTAAATCTAGCATTATGCTATTTGCAGAGCATGCTTTTAAACAAATCATTAAAAATTTTAAAAAGATAACCAGAAAAATCTGAACCAAAACTAAGTTGGCATAATTAATTATCACACAAAATAGAATTTAATTAATTTAGAAAAACATAATAATAGACACAGAGGGACATTATACATTGGTAAAACGCCCAAGAAGAACAAGAAGATAAAATGAATATGAATACATATGCACTTAGCAATGTGGTCTCACAACATAAAAGAACAAGTCTGAAGAGAATGTAATAAAACAACAGCTGTGGTTGGAGATTTTAATAAATCTCTTTCAGAAACGGAGCAAATAGACAAACAATAATAGAGAAATATCACAAGTTTCATAAGATAATTGATAAGCTCATGTTTAGATCTATAGAATTCTACTTGAAAGACAGAAAACAGTTTTTTCAAACAATCATGAAATATACACCAAAATCTGCCACCTACAGTTTCACAAAGGAAGCCTCAATACATTTCCATAAATCACACACACCGTGTTCTCTGAATACCATGAACACTTGTATGCCAACAAACTAGATAACCTAAAAGGAATGGACAAATTCTCTGAAACACACAAATAACTGAATTGACTCAAGAAGAAATAAAAATTTCAACAGACCTGTAACAAGTAAAGAAACTGAATCAGTAATCAAAAACTTCCTAGCAAAGAAAAGTCCTGGACCAGATGACATACTAGTAAATTCAACCAAACATTTCAAGATGAATTAACACGAATCCTTCTCAAACTCTTTCAAAATATTAAAGAGGAAGAACACTTCCAAACTCGTTTTATGAGGCCAGCATTATCCTGATATCAAAGCCAGAAAAAGACACTACAAGAAGAGAAAATTACAGATCAATAATCTCTTATGAATATAGATGCAAAAATCTTCAATAAAATACTAGCAAATTAAATTTGATAGCATATTAAAAGTAATATATGCAATGACCTGGATTTATCCCAGGAATGAAGAGTAGTTCAACAAATGAAAATCAATCAATATGAAATAACACATTAATAGAAAGAAGGGAAACATTCACATGATCATCTCAACTGATGCAGAAAAAGTATTTGACAAAATTCGTCACCCTTTCATTATAAAAACACCGAAAAAACTAGTAATAGAAGAAAGCTTCATCAACATAAGAAAGGTTGTATGTGAAAATCCCACAGCAATATCATACTCAATGGTGAAAGATGGAAATCTTTTCCCCTAAGATCAGGAACAAGACAAGAATGCCCATTTTTACCACCTCTATTCAACATAGTACTAAAACTTCTAGCTAGAGCAATAAGGCAGGAAAAAAGAAATCAAAGGCATTCAAATTGGAAAAGAAGTGAAATCATCCCCATTTGCAGATGACATGATCTTATATGTAGAAAATTTTAAAGAATCCACCAAAAGAATTATTAGAGCTATTAAGTTCAACAAAGTAGCAGGATATAAAATCAAGAGCAAAAAATTGTTGTATTTCTATATACTAACAATGAACAATCTGAAAGGAAATTAAGAAAATCCCATTTATAATAGCATCAAAAGAATAAAATACATAGGAATAAATTTAACCAAGGAGGCACAAGACTTGTACACTGAAAACTATAAAATATTGCTGAAGAACTTTAAAAAGACCTAAATAAATGGAAAAATATCCCATCTTCATGAATTGGAAAACCCATTATTGTTAAAATGTCAATACCCAAAGTGATCTACAGATTCAATACAATCACTATCAAAATTTCAATGGCAATTTTTGCAAAAATGGAAAATCTCACCGTAAAATTCATACGCGATTTCAAGGGACTCTAAATAGCCAAAACTGTCTTGAAAAAGTAGGACAAAGTTGGAGGACTCATACTTCCCAATTTCAAAATTGACTACAAAGCAGCAGTTTGGTACTAGCCTAAGGAGAGACATGTAGGCTAATGGAGTAGAATTGAGAGTCCAGAAATAAACCTTTGCATCTATGGTCAATTGATATTTGACAAGAGTCTCAAGATCATTCAATGGGAGAAGAATAGGCTCTTCAACAAATAGCGCTGGGAAAACTGGATATCCACATTCGAAAGAATGAAATTAGACCATTACATTATACCATATACAAGAATTAACTCAAAATGGATAAACACAAGAGCTAAAACTATAAAACTCTTTTAGAAAGAAACACAGAGATAAATCTTCATGAACTTGGATGTGGCGATGGTTTCTTAAATATGACACCAAAAGCACAGGTAACAAAAGAAAAAATAGATAAATTGGACTTCATTAAAATTAAAAACTTCTGCACCTCAAAGGGCACTATCAACAGAGTGAGAAAATGATCCATATAATGGGAGAAAATGTTTGCAATCATATATCTAGTAAGAGTCTAGTATCCAAAATATATAAAGAACTCATACAACTTAACAACTAATAGACAAGCAATTCAATGTAAAAAGCAGGCAAAGAAGGACTTGAATAGACAGTTCTTCAAAAGAGAGATATAAATGGTCAATAAGCAAGTAAAAAGATACTCAATATCATTCATCATTAGAGAAATGCAAATCATAAGCACAATGAGATTTCACTTCACACCCAGTAGGATAGTTATACTTGAATAAATAAATGTGTTGAAAAGGATGTGGAGAAATTGGAACCCTCTCACATTACTGATGGAAATGTAAAATTGTGCAGACACTGTGAAAGTAGTCAGAAATTCCTTAAAAAGTTAAACAAAGAATGACCCGTATGACCCAGCATTTCCACTTGTAGGTAGATACCCAAAAAATCTAAAATAGGGACTCAAACAGGTACTTGTACACCAATGTTAACAGCAGCACTATATACAATATCAAAAAGGTGGAAATAACTCAGATATCCATCAACAGATGAATGGATAAACAAAATGTGGTATATACATACAATGGAATATTATTCATGCATAAAAAGATATAAAGTTATGATACATGGTACAAGATGGATGAATCTTTAAAACATTATGCTACATGAAATAAGCCAGACACAAAGAGAAAACTGATCCCACTTACATGAAATATCTAGAATAGGCAAATACATAGAGACAGAAAATGGGTTAGTGGTTAACAAAGCTGAGGGAAAGGGAGAATGGGAGTTATTTCTTAACGGATATAGAATTTCTGTTTATGGTGATGAAAATGTTTTTCAAATAGATAGTGGTGATGGTTGCACAACATGGTGAATATAATTAATGCTACTGAATTGTACACTTTAAAATAGTTACAATGGTAAATTTTATATGTATTTTAACATACATATACACATACGACCAGACAAATGAGAAGAAAGACTTGTCAGGAAGTCAAGAGAAAAAATAAAAAATAAAAACTGGCTTAGAGGAAATCAGATAATGGAGTTATCAAGCATTGACTTTAGGATAACTTGCTTAACATATTTTCAAAATTTAAAAAAAGAAAATGGGGAATGTCAGCAAAGAACTGAAAACTTGGAAACCATATTTCAGAAAGAATCAAATGATAATTCTAGAAGTAAACAACGCAATAACTAAAATTACCTCAAAAGAGAATTTGTTGACTAGAGGATATCAGAAGAAAATAGCTATACTCAAGCAAAGTAAGACAAAAGGGAAGAAAACACAGAATGTAAAGAAGAAGGATAGATGTGTAGAAAAAAGGTACCAAGAAAATGACCTAAGGTATGTGGAATCCCAGGAAAAACAGGAATAGCTGAGAATTCTCCAAAAGTGATAAAGACATCAAGCCACAGACTCAAGAAGTACTACAAACATCAGGATAAATTCAAAGAAAATGATATCTTTGCACATAGTGAAACTACTTAAAAACCAAAGACATAATGTTAAAAGCAGTCAGAGGAAAAGAAAAAATTACTGGCACCTTACTTCCCAGTAGAAACAATGGAATCCAGAAGACAATGGAATCTAGAAAACATTGAAACTATATCTTTTGTGTGTGTGTGTGTGAGGAAGATTGTTGCTGAGCTAACATCTGAGCCAATCCTCCTCCATTTTGTATGTGGAATGCTGCCACAGCATGGCTCAGTGAGAGGTGCGTAGATCTGCACCCAGGATCAGAACCAATGAACCCCAGGCCACCAAAGTAGAGCATGCAAATTAACCCTATACCACTGGGTCAGCCCCTGAAATAATATCTTCAAAGTATTAAAAGAAAATAACTGCCAACCTAGAATTCTATATCCAGAAAAAAAATCCCTCAAAATTAAAGGTTATGTAAAGATATTTTGAAACAAAAACTGAGAAAATTATCAGCAGCACATCCACTCTAATGGGAATACTGAAAATTTTTCTTTTGACAAAAGGAAAATGATCCTAGACAAAAGCTCAGAAATTCAGGAAAGAATGGAGAACAGTGCTAATGGTAAATCTAGATAAACACAATTTACATAAATCGTAATAAACATAATTTTCTAAAAAACGTTGACAATATCAAAAAACAATGGTCTTGTGGGGTTTAAAATACACATAAAATTAAAATGCATAACAATAGTAAATAAATTGAAAGTGGGGTTAATGGGAATTAAAATGTTCTAAGGTTTATTGTGTCTAGGAAATGGTAACAGCATGAATTTGTATTGGATTTTAAATTGTCTAGCATGCATGTTGTTTTCCCTAGGGTAAGCATTAAACAATAGTAAAAGAATGCATGTGTTATAAACAATAGCAAAAGAGTGTTTAAGCTAATAAAGAAGAGAAAGGAATGATTTTTTTTTAATGTCGAAAAGAAGGCAAATGAGAGAAAAGAAATACAGAGAAGGTGAGATATATTGAAAGTACATAAAAAGACAATATTTCTTATCCAAAATATATTGTAATTACATTAAATGCAAGCTGAGCAAATGCTCCAATTGAAAGACTAAGAAAGCAAAACAAAATCCAATTACAGGCTGCTTACAAGACTCACAGTAAATACATAGAAATAGAAATGTTGAAAGTAAAAAGATGAAAAAATACTCCATGCAAACACTAACCCCAAGAAAGCTGAAGCAGCTATACTAATATTAGACACTATAGACTTTAGGGAAAGAAGCACTTTCAGAAACAGAGACATTTCACAAATATAAAAGCTTCTATCTACTAGGAAGATACAGTAATTCTAAATTTCTAACAACTTATCACAGTCTCAAGATATATAAAGCAAAAGAACAAAAACTAAAAAAAAAGTAAATTCATAATCATTGTAGGAGATTTTAACACATTTCTTCAAGCAGACATAAAATCAATAAAGAGATAAAAAAATAGAAAGCACACAATTAATAAACTTGACCTAACTGAGACATATTAAACACTGCACCCAACAACTGCAGAATACACACTCTTTTGAAAAATGCATGAGAAATTTACCAAAATAGGTGATAGCCTAGTCCATAAAGCAAGCCTCAGTAAATTTCAAAGGATTGAAATCTTACAGTGTATGTTCTTTAATCAACAACAGAAAAGTAACCAGAAAATCTCTAAATGCTTGGGAATTAAGCACCACACATATGTAATCTAAACACTATTTGTTCCTTTTTTTTTTTTTTTAAAGATTGGCACTTGCGCTAACATCTGTTGCCAATCTTTTTTTTCCCCTTCTTCTCCCCATAGCCCCTCCAGTACATGGTTGTATATTCTAGTTGTGAGTGCCTGTGGTTGTGCTGTGTGGGACGCCGCCTCAACATGACCAGATGAGCAGCGCCATGTCCGTGCCCAGGATCCGAACTAGCAAAACCCTGGGGTGCTGGAGCACACAAACTTAACCACTCAGCCACGGGTCCAGCCCCTACTTATTCTTCAAAAATACAAGCATATCTAAGGACTCATATAACAAATCAGAGTGGGTATCGGGGGCAGGGAGCAGGAAATGAGAAAAGTAAGAGGAAAAAAATAAAACATAACAAAGAGAAGGTCCTTGCACAGAATGATGATTTTGGTAAATCATGACCCAAGAAGTATATTGAATTCAACCCTGTACACTTGAGGTCAAAAATTAAACAAATAATTTTGTAAAGCACTAACATTAAGAAATCAAAAAATCTGAATTCTAGCATGTTCCAAATTTTCTGACAACATCTTTGGACATCATGTTTGATATAAAAAAAGAATACTACTATTAATTAACAAACAGCCCTTGTACCTCATCCCTTAATTCAACAAGCATCTGAGAACACCTTTTATGCCAGACATTGCACCAGTCGGTAGGGATACAAAGTCACATGAGACATAGTCCGAGTTCTCAAGGCACTTACTCCTCAAGGGAGCTGGCGTCATATGAAACAAATAGAGGAAATATTATATTGTATTTCCACAGAACAAAACTGCACAGAAACCACAGGTTACACAACAGAGTAATAGGCATTCGATCACTGATTTTGACTTGGCTGAGAAGGACCTAGTTTCCAATCTTGGGCTTGCTATGCAACATGCAACCTCCTTGAGAGCAGGGACAAAGGAATATTCAATTCCACAGTATCAGTGTTTAGCAGAATAAGAGTTCATTACGTTTTTGTTGAATGAATGAATGTGGAATGGATGCCAGTTTGAGTCAGTGTTCCAAGTGCTATATTTCTACATCAAGAATCCAGGTAGAGAAAGATGGAGACTGTGAGTGGAAGTAGAATCTACAAGTAGGTGAACATGATTGGTGCTGGACCCTAGATGATGTCCAACCCCACATGTGGTCATAACTAAAGGACTTGTTGAGGATATTACATCCAGAGTTTCGGAGAATTCCATAATCTGTAGGTCAACTGTGAAGGAAACATATACCATGCTAAGAAAGAACTAGCCACCATCAAGTCCTAGATAACAACCTGCTCTCCAATATGTACACAGAAATGAATGAGCACAGGAGTGCTCATCTGTGAAATGGGCAGGATGATAACGTCCCAGAAATTTTCTTGGTAAAAGGCCTGGAAATCAGAGGTGCTCAACTTCTATTGAGTTAAAGAAATAGTGGGCACTCTGTAAGTGTGATTTCTCCTTCTCGCTCCTCCTCCTAGCCTTCCACCTTCCCAAGAGAGGCAGGCAACCATGAAATAGAGAAGTATTTTGAGGAACTTTCATGCAAAACCCTGGGCATATTGAACTGCAGAAAAACATCACCACAGTTGGAGCATGTACAGACCAACACAGAACTAGCAGAGACAAAGTGATTGCCGCAAGCAAAGGCTAGGACTGAGCCACGGAGCAAATGAGAGAAGGTTCTAGCAGCATCAGCCACAAATCAAAGGGCAGGCTCGATGAGCACACGGTGTTGTCAGCTCCCCACTCCCTGAGTACAGATAGGCTTATCTGCTTAGTCGATGGATGACAGTAAGACCACATGGGTCAAGACTCTTCCCCCACATTCAATCTGCACGACATCCAATGTCACCTTTCCTCTCACAGCGAATTAGATAGCCCCAGCCTCCATGTAGTTTTAAAGATCTGTAAATGACCCAATTTCTTTAGACACAGTCAAGTAATCTCCAAAGTACGTCACATTTATAAAATGCATCAAAGTGCATTTATTTATAGCCTGTAATGCACTGGAAGTTTTGCTGGATGCTGTACAAATTAGCTACATATTCTTGAGCCCAGGTTTTGAGGAATCTGGCTTCTGAAGACATCCCTCTATAAATATTGCCCTCAATAGCTGCCTAATCCCCAAATCCAGGAGGCTTTTCTCAGACCTCATTTGCTGCAGCTTCTCTACAGCTCCCAGCCTCTCTATCTCTTCCCTCCAGATTTCCATAGTACAACCTTCCTGTTTTTCCCCACTATCTCTCTGATTATTTCTTCTGTTTCCATTGGTTTCTTTTCCTCCTCCTAAATCCTAAAAGGAGATATTCCTGAGGGTTTTGCACTCTCTGCCCTTTTCTTTTTGGCCCACACTCTCTTCCTTGATGATTTATTACGCCCACAGCTTCAGCATTTCTATCGTTGTATGCTTGCCTCGAAACTAGCTTCCACCCACCCTGTGGCTATCCGACACCTCAAATTTTCATGGTTAAACTGAAGCCCATTCTGTCTCCCAAACCAGCTCTTCCTCCTGACTTTCATGTTTTGGGCACTTGAACTCAGTGATGTGCTGGGAAACTGACTCTTTGGGGGAAAGAGACGAGTCCTGATTGTAGCATTCGTTGATTTCCGCAGTGTTTCCATATTCCCATCATGGCCAATTTCCAGTTACGAATGTGAAGCCACTGAATGCAGTGTCAGGGAGAAACTAGCACAAGACAGTACCAGCAAACCACTGAACCATCTTCCAAATTTCTCACTTAAAACCTTAAAGTCACCTTTTCCCTTTCCCACTTCTTTGCCAAGACATCCAATCCACTACAAAATGCAATTGGGTCTCTTTTAACACAGATTCTGCCATCCAGCCTCTCCTTTCCATTTCACCACCATTATCGACTGAGACTACCCTTGCCTCCTGTCCTGCCCACTCTTTATCAGTCTCCTAATTATTCTCTCCACCTGGAGGCTCTTTCATTACCATTTCATGATGGAAGATTAATCTTCCTAAAGTGCATTTTCCATTGTGTTACCCAAAACCTTCAATAGTTCTCCTACTGTCTACCAAATAAAACATAATTTGGCGTTTGATGCCTAATTCAATATGCACTGCCCACATCAGTATCTTGTATCAGTTAAGATTAAGTTGGCTGCAATTCAACTTGTAGATCCAAAGTGCTAGTGGCTTTAAAAAGACAGAAGTTTATTCTTACCTCACGTAAAAGTCGAGGGGTAAATAGCCTGGGGTGTAAGGAGATCCTGCTCCACAAAGCCCCGGAGTGATCACGTGCTTCCAGGTCACCATCCTGACAAGTCTGATAGATGGTCCTCATGCTCACGTTTCTAGATGGCAGCCGTCACCTCAAGTTCCAGGCAGCAGAATGGCAGAAAGAAGAAAGGACAAAGGACACAAGCTGGTTGGCTGGTAGAGAAGTTTCCAGAAACTGCCACAGGACATTTCCACTTAGCCTGTGTTTGTCAGAACCTAATTACATGGCCACACCTAGTTACAAGGGATGTTGGGTGGCCACATGGGGATTCTGGAAGAAGTGGGGACTAGATTTGAGGGAAAAACTATCCGTCTGCAAAAGGCCTCAATGTTCCTTTGAAAACTTAGTTCCCGTTAGGCCTCAGCCTAAAATTAACAACCGATATCTATACGAATCTGACTACATGCCAAGAGCTTTACGTATATAAACCCACTTAATCCTAACAACAGTCCAATGAGGCAAGTACCATTATTATCCCCATTTTATAGATGGACATGCTAAGAACCAGAGGGATGAAGAAGTCCAGAGATTCTCAAAACTGCTTGGGAATCAGCACACCTGGGAAGCATGTTAAAATGTAGAATCATGTGCTCTGGGATAAGAAGAAATTGTGAGAAAAAAAAACTAAGGAGTGGGAAGAAAACCAAAAGTGGAACTCTGAGAAACAGCAGCTACATTTACGAAAGAGATGGAGGAAGCGACTATCTCAAGATGTCGTGTGAGGAGTGGCAGGGGAGCCAAGGCAGAGTGCTGTCTTGGAGGTTCAAGGGAGGATGCTCAAATGGAAGGTCGTGTCTACCGTGTCAGGAGGGCAGTGGGAAGTGTTTGCTGGGATTGGCAATCAGGAGGTCACTTATGACGGTGGTTGTAAGAGTTTCAGTGGCATACAGGGGGAAGAATCTATGTCCTTATCCTCAAGTACCTTGTAAAATCCTCAAAAGAAGAGTTTGCTGTCCCTCTTTCTGTCTCTCCCTCTCTGCCTCTCTCCATCTGTTGTGCCTAGGACCAGGCTTATACATAGTAAGTGCTCATTTTGCTGACTTGCCATTGCTGATGAGGATGACACCATTCCCAATAATGCTGTTGGGAAGCTAAGAATAAAAGATGGCATGTATGTGAGTTGAGATTTCAGAAATATGGGAGCAGGAGGCGCAGCCCTTGGCTTCCAAGAGGTACGAAAGTTTTCATAGAGGAGGTGCAGGCAGACAAGAGCCTCTTCCATTGGCAGAGAGAGATCATCATGGGACACCCCATGGACGATGGGGTCTGAGGCTGCTCAGACACAGAGGGAGATCACACTTCTCAGATAATAAATGCAGTTGTCCCTGTCTTATGGAGAGGCAGTTGCCAAAAACTGAAGTGATGGTTCAAGGTCACTGCAAACCCAGAGCCCACCCTGAAATGCTGTCCATTCATCTGCCTCTGGTCCTTCTTGTTCAGCTCCTAAACTCGATCATTCTTTGCTGTTACAACCACTTTCCTACATCTTGGAGAGAAAACACGCTGTTCCTCGTGGCCTGTCAGTAGTTGGGGGAGGACTATGAAGCTGACTGTTGCTCCCTAGGCTCTGGGAGCATTAAGGCTTCAAAAGAGGAACTACTTATGCTGTCATCACCAGAGCAGTCACTTCTGCAGGATTTCTCTTTCCGATACAGCCCTGGATGGCCAGGCCTGGCTCACGCCTGAGAGGCAAGAGGAGGGTGTTGCAAAGACACTGACTCATTCTGCCCTCCCTCAGGCCCTCCGCAGCTGCCCCTCTCTGCACTTCCTCCTCCTCTGAAGTTAAAGGTCAGCCTCTCATGCTCATGCCAAGGTTTTTTTAAACACACACACGCAAAAAAAAAAAAAGACTTCTGAGAGGGTAAATTTTTTAACATGAAAAGAAATAAGGACAGGCTCTCTCAAAATTAAATTTAAAAATAAATAATCCTTCCCCCAAACTACTTAATAAGTCCAGAATGATAAAATCTTCCAATTGAAAATGTGTAAAGGATAAAATAAAAGGAATGAATGCCCCACTGTGTTAACACAGGCCTCTTAAAAATGATCCTAATTTCTTCCAGAAGGCTCTGTGGGGTAAATTGCAAGATTCTGTTTAATAGAGAAATATTCCAGCAGTAATATATTCACATGTCTTTAGCGCTAGTGTGAGCACAGCAACGTTTTACAGTTGGCCTCCTGTGCACTGCTGCTGAAAAATGCTGTATTCCAAAAGGGCTACAGTCACGCATTGTGCACTTGAAACGCCTGTTGCTAAGAGCAAACGTCAACCCCAGGACGACCCCACTCAACAGACCCAGCCAACTCCCACCGGGGCCACCAGACAGAGCTTTCTACTCACAGCCAAGTATCTCTGCTTCCGGTAAGAGGCAAGCAGACCATTGAACCCTCCGACCCTGGCAAATGCCGAGGCTCCCAGGCACGGGTGTCAGGAAAACTCTGAATCCTGATGCCTCTGCCTTCAGGATAACTTCTGCCTCCTATCCTTCATTTGTCCCGATACGAATTTATACAGCCCTTTTCTATACTGGAAGCCTGCATTGCCAGGAGCCCTGTGAAGTGGGGTGGACTGGGGTTATTCCGGTATTGTTCCTATTGTACTGATAAAGAAACTGAGTCTCAGAGTTGAATGACATAACACACAAGGGGCAGCACCTGGACTAAAGGCCACAGCTTCTGCATCTCACCACTCTCTGAGCTCACTTCTGGCTCCATTGGACAAGAGGCCAAGGCGGTGCTGAAAATAGGGACTGACCTGGTTACAAGGGGTCTGCGGTCCTTCTCTTCCTGCCAAGTGTTCCCACACTGCTCTGGGAGGTCCCCACCTGTGCACACTGTGTTTTTATTGATGGTTCTCTTTAACCTTCAGAAGCCTCCATCTAATGACATGGCTGCCTGTTTGCACACCTCCTGCCTTTCCCCATGCCAATGATAACCTGTTTTAGAGTAGTTTTAACAATTTTCTCTGGAGATTCTCCAAAACCTCCTCAGCCAAACAGAGAGGGAAAGGGATGGGCCTGGTGCCTGCCTAGCACCCAGCAGAGGAGATGAGTAACCGCCATCCCCCCCGCTGTTCTGGAGACAGCTCCCGTGGCATGGGCAACCTTACCTCAGGACACTTATGGAAACTGTTTAAAGTTATTTAAGTTCAATCATGTGAGACGAGTAATATTTTGGAATCTATCATTGTGCTTTTCTTCTTTGCATTTCTCTGTAAATGCCCTTCTTTCTAATTCATGGGGATAGTCTTGGAGGGATGAATATGAGGATGTTAAAGTAAGAATGCCAAGAAAAAGAAAGATTGAGGTTCAACTTCTAGCATCCATAATAGGATTATCAAATCCACAGAAAGGCTTTGAAAAGAGAGAAAAGCGTTTTCTAAATCTCTTTATCTACCCTTCTTTTACATTTCAAAAGTGGAGCCTAGGGAACCAGCTCTTGGAGTTTCACCTGAGGGAGGTCTCCCCCAGGAAGGAGGGCAGGTCTGGTGCTTCCTGCCTGATGAACGAGAGAAGGAAGATGAAGGAGAGGCAGAAATTAGGGGTCAGAGGCTGTGACCCCACACTGCAAAGGCCCACATCTCTCAAGCAGCGGGGGGGCTTTAGATCCAGTTAGGAATGGGGAGTCCAAAAACATCAGGCTGAGCAGCATGCTGCTGGTGACCTCCCTGAGCAGTCTGCTGTTTCCAACATGGTGCGGGAGCAATGACACAGAGCTAAGGGGGAGACAAGTAGATGCAGAGTTGAAGGCAGCACCCTGGATCTCCACAGCCCATATATTGCATGTCAAGGATCCAGAAGTTCTCTGTCCATCAGCAAAACGAAGCAGAAGTGGTGATAGGCAGCTAGGTTGGCACAGACCTAGAACGGGAGGGAAGAGGTCACAGTGGGGAGATGGTGAGGCCAGAACAGATGGTCAAAATGCTTCATGTGAGTTGCGTTATTAACTACAATCCCATTTGGGTGCTACCTTCAGTGTAACAAGCAGAATCAAACCACTTCTCGCTGCCTCCACCAATACCAGCCTAGGCCAAGCCACTTTCATCTCTCACTCTAACTTTGTTTCTAGCTGCAACAGCTTCCTTACTGGCCATCCTGCTCCACTCTGGGCCCCCTGAAGTCTAGTCTCCACCCAGGATCCGGGGTGATTCCTTTAAAAATATAACTAAGACCAGGCCACACCTCTAGTCAAAACCCTCCAATGACTTCCAATTGATCTGGAGTACAATCTGAAGTCCTCACCACAGCCAAGAGGAAGCTACCTGATCTGGCCTCGGCCTCCCTCTCAAACCCCATTTCCTATCTGCTCACCCTCGCCCATTCCACTTCAGTCCGGGGCCTCCTGACAGATCCTCAAACATGCTGAGCACACTCCCAGCTCAGGCTCTTCGCACTTGCTCTTTCCTCTGCCTGGAATGTTCTCCTAAACATCCTCATGTCTTGTACCCTCATTTCCTTCAGGTCTCTTCTGTCACCTCCTAGGAAAGGCTGTGCCTAAACCACCGTTCCCAAAATAGCAACCACCGAGGCCACTCTCTATCTCCTGCACTCTGCTTTATTCTTCTCCATAGTGTTTATCACCACCTTTTAGATTTAGATCATTTTTTAATAGTAGTAAAATACACATAACATAAAATTTACCATCTTAATCCATTTTTGTGTATATTGTTCAGTAGTGTTAAGCACCTGTTTGGCAGTCCTTATCAAAGAAGTGTCCAGGGAAAGGCATGTCCAGGCCCTCAGGTGTCAGGAATCCACCAGTTATAGAAATGCCAGTCAGTTAATAAAGCGTGAATCAATTAAATGTTTTACTCACTGCTGCAACACCCTGTCTCATACTCTTTGTACCACTGAATACTGTTTGAAATTACCTTGTTTATTCATTGTTTCCTCGTTTATCGTCTGTTCCTTTAATTGCCACGTAGGCCCTCCCTATGAAAGCAGACACTTTGTCTTCAATGCAAGATGATCAAAAACAGTAAGTAAATGAATGAATTTATGCAACTGATTCTTTTAGTTCTGGTTCCATAACTCTCGCGAAACTTTCTACTTATAATTTTGCTTCACAGGAAGATAAGACCAGGTTAAACTAATGCAAATATAGTACTCACTGAGCATTAATAAAATGGCATGTTTGCTTACACATCTGTCAAGGAAACTCTGTTTTTCTCCTCTACTTGCCATATTTCTGACACCAGATGTGGGGGGAGTGGGTGTCCCACTCCAGCAATTCTCTAATTCTCAGTGGACACCAACTGGGCGTCCTACAAATTTAATTCAATTCTGACGCTATCTGCCTGGAGATAGCATCAGATCCCACAGGGTAAGAGCTCAGTCCCAGGAGACTGCTCCTCCACTTCAAAGGTCAGTTGCAAGTCCAGGTTATCACCTGTACTTCTAACCAACCAGCTATAAATCAGGGTTCGCATGACCCACTTCTTGGGTTCAATAATTTGCTAGAATGGTTAACAGAACTCAGAAAACATTCATTTATGTTTACTAATTTATTATAAAAGGATACAACTCAGGAACAGCCAATGGAAGAAATTGGTAGAAGGTGTGGAGGAAGGGGCATGGAGCTTCCCAGTCTTCTCCAGGCACTCCACCCTCCCAGCACCTAGATGTGTTCACCAACCCAGAAGCTCATCAAATCTCATTGTTCAAGAGTTTTTAGAGAGCTTTAATCTGCAGCCCCACCCCCACTCCTTCCTAGAGGCTGGTGGGTGGGGCTGAAAGTTTCAACCCTCTAATCATTGGTCTTTCTGGTGATCAGCACCATCCCGGGCTATCTAGGGGCCCTGCCCTGTCACTCAGGTGTGCTCAAAAGGAGCTCTTTATGAAGAACAAAACAGACTCCTATCACTCAGGAAATGCCAAGAGGAGCTCTGTGCCAGCAACTAGATACAAAATCCAAGTTCATCTTTTACTATATACATGTATATAATATATATACTGATATAAGTTATCCGTTTCCTAAAGCTTGGTTAGTGTGAATCTATCTCTGAAAATCAACCTCAACCTCAATATGCAATAAAATAAAAACTCAGAAGACCAGTCCCTGAATCAGAATGAAGTCAACAACATCAACTTCACTTTCAGAGGCTTCATGACCACCACAATAAATTGTAATAAAGGGAGAGAGAAACTTTTAGATTAATATCAGTCTCCTATTGTCTTGTGATTTCTAATGTGTTCCAACCAAAAAGACAAAGTGAGATCTCCCACGGGGAGAGGTGGTCGTCATAATTCTGTAGATTTCAAAATAGAAGAATTGCACATCTTAGCAGAGAGAAGTGCCGTGATTAGTTGGTGATGTCTGCCATGGCACAGGAAGGAAGAGGGCGGCATTTAGGCCATGCATCTGCCATGCATCACCTAGACAGCTTTTAGTCTTCCAGTTTCCCTTGAATGTTCAGACACCTCTTTGGGGCCTATTTGACAGAGCACCACGAAGTTTCAATCAAGGGAGTCATCTTTCTGGGGTTTTCTATCTCCTTTTCTTACTTGTTTCCTGGATGGTTAATGTAGGAAAAGTTGCTCTTCATCCTTCAATTCCTACCAAGTCTCGTTCCTTGTTCATAAAGAGCCAGCTACATGATCTTAGACTCTCCAGTAGAAAAGTATGATTTATTAACAATTGTCTGTTTGCAAAACCCTGTGCACTTCAGTTCCTTAGCCCAGCATTCAAAGTGAGAGCAAGAACATTGCATCTCAGCTTTTTACTGGAGTTGCTCATGTGTGCTCCAACTCTTCTCACATTCTGCTTCTAAAATTAGACATCAGAACAAATACCATTCCTGCCTCAGATGGGTTTGTTTGTTTTCTTATCTCACAGGTCAAGGGGACATCCTCCACTCCTGCTCCCTGACCCCCATGTACTACCTGAAAAAAAATAACAATCTCAAGCTCCTTCCTTATCAGAATCCAAGTTTCCTCACTGGGGGTTGCAAACCTCGTGCAACCAAGGAGAAGACCAAAGTCTGCTACAGTTTGGGGAGCAGAAGGCCTTTCAGAAACCAATCACTAAATGCAACTCAAGACCCAAAGCTCAACTCTAAGAGGACAATTCAGTTTCACTTCTCATTTTCCTACTAATGGACTTTGAGAGCTTATTTGAAACTTCTGGAGAGGGAGCTGGCCGTGTGTGTCCCTATAACAAAGAGTGATCTTGCTTTATCTGGAAAGCTTGTCTTCTCAAACCCAGTATGAAGCTTCAAGAGGTCTGGGCTGTGAAGGGGGAAAGAGCAGACCATCCAGGGAGCCTGACGGGCAATCAACGCAGTGACAAAAGTAGCAGCTATATTGTCTGAATCTGTATTTCATGCTCAGGAAACCAAAAAAAATGTCATGGTATTTTCTTTCACTTTGGTCTCTAAGGCTAGATAACCAATTCAATGAAGGTAGGGCCATGTCGTAAACTTTTTGTATTTCTTGCTAAAATAAGCCCCCAGTAAATATTTATGCTTTGATAGTCGTGACACACCTATAGGGTAGGCATGATCATCATTTAATAGATGGGGACTGGAGACAAATAAGGTTGTCTGGCTACTACACTGAAGTTTGATGAATGAATTAACAAATTACTGAGTGAATAGTAAAGGGAAGGCAAAGAGATGATTTGACTCCTAACCTCAAAGCCAACAGATTTGAAAGATGACTTGTAAACTGGTAGAGGGTAATATCTCCTTTCCTCAGGGTACGAGGAACATTCCATTTCAACCCAGTCTTCTCAACGTCATGTAATTCATACCTCCATAAGGTTACTTCATGATATGGTCTCAATATCCAATGGATTACAAGAAAGGAAACATTAGAATTCCTTGCAAAGTGAAAAAAACACAATTTTTTAATATAGTATGAGTTATGATCATCAAACTAAGGCACTAGTAAATATTCAAAAGGAACTAATATTTATGAACTGTTTGCTATGAGTCAAGCATTGAGCAAGCATTTTATATGAAACATATCACTTAAATATGTTCATTTCAACTTCTGATAGCATAAATTTTTGCATAATTTCAATCTTATAGCGTTTCAGATCTAGATACTTTGTGGGATGGTCCATAAATAGAAATGGGGAGATCTATAAACTGTCGATTATTCCCTCCTTCCCTTTAGAAAATACACAATTTAAACTCTCAACTCTGTGTAAATTATTTTTAAATAAAAATAAAACTTTATGAAAATGAGAGAGATGAGATCAAATTTCTGTAGCACCTCTAAGTCTAATGGTGCTTGAGCTGTTCAGAATAAGGTTTATGAGCATTTAATACTCAGCAAATGCACAATCAGGAATTATTTTAATATGACTCATGAGGTTGATAGGCTCCTCTTAAGAGGAAATAATTTTTATCTATGGGTTATTTGAAGTGTACGTGCAGAGTTTGATCAGGCTGTGGGCAGATAGCTCGGATCAGAGTCACAGAGGCCAAACACCAATCATTTGTTGCAGTTTTGTTTTGTTTTTAACACCAGATAATAAGTGGCTCAGAGTACACCATGCTCTTGCCAAGTCAAAAAACAACACTTCATTTGAGAGGAATTGCACTGTTTTGAGTGGGTTCAGACAGGAGTTTCTTAATGGAAAATCTATTCTGGTCAATTAAAAAATACACTTTGATACCTGTTTTCTCATCAGCTTGCCCAAGTGTGGTGATGCATTGCCCCCATTTAGGGTGTGTATAGCTAACGTCATGGATACTATGTATTAAACACCTGTCATATTTTAGATAGTTAACTCACCTCATTATCCACAGTCTAATCTTGTGAAGTAGTATTATTTCCCCCATTTTAGAGATGAGGAAACAGAGGCTCAAAGAAGTGAAGAAATTTGGCCAAATTACAAGACAGAAAGTTGCAGAACTGAAATCCCAAACCATGTATTTTGGCCCCCAGGCCCATGCTCAAGCATAGAGCCTGTCGGTTTGACCATCCACGGAGTCACCTGTTAGTTCCTTGGAGCCAGCACAGTACAGAGCAGAATTCAGAAGGTCTGAGTCTGTAGCTGGAGGGTGAGTTCCTCACAGGGAAAAGACAGGTATATAGGCCCCAACCAAAAATTGCAGCCTGGCTGTGCTGTTTGGGATTTGATGGGCCAGAAAGAAGCATCCTCCTTCCCCATAGAGTGAGGTTCTCTGTTAAATGAAATGGGTGAGTGGAAATGACCAGCTAGGGAGAAGCAGTGCCTATTCTTTGAGCGGCTTTCGATCTGCTCCTCTACTTATGAGCACTAACAGCAGATGAACCACTGACCCCTCTAGGACTGCTACCTCCACCACCACAACTAACACCATGAAGGGTCAACGCCACCCTGCTCTGCCACCCATAGCAGCAGCACCACCGACTCGCCTCCACTGCATTTCATTTTTGCTTACTCACTCTGTGGTCTTTTCCCATGCCCTCTTCCTCAGCTGTGTCCTACTAACCAATAGAAAGGCAGGAAGGTTGTTATCACCAGCATAGAAGAAAAGAAAGCATTCTGTTTCTTGTGTAACTCCCACTCAATCCTTGGCAGGACTACAGAACTAAACTATGATGCTTACTATATACCTACATGGGTGTATTTTTGAAAGCTCACTCAATAGTAAGACAAAACTGGGATCTGGTCCTGAATCTGCCACTTAAGTACCAATACTGGACAAGTTCTTTAATGTCTCTGAGCTTCAGGTATGTTGTCTTTGAACAGGAATAAAAAGTCTGCATGTTAGAATTATTGTGATAATAGACATGGGGGAAGGAGGCATTGGTATAGTTCCAAGACGGCTGAATCTGCAAGTGAACCTGCAGGCAACCGAGTGTGGGGCAACCTACTATCTCTCCTCCAGTTGGCCAGCCTGAAGTCTAGGTCCTTTCCTAAGTGCTGATACCTGGGAACGTGAGGACCACTGGCAAGAAACAGTGAAGGGACCAAAAGAATGGGACATGGGGATCATGGGGAGAGATGTGAGAGCCATTGGTAATTGTGTGTGGGGAAGAAAAGGTGAATTTCAGCAGGACTAACATTCATTTGTAAAGGCCTGAAAACTTTTAAATACAGCTTGTTTCTATCAGATACAATGCAGGAAACAATATCATTTTAGGCATATTAAACAGAAAGAGATTTAATACAGGGAATTTGATGCTTACAAAGTCTCTGGAAGGGCTGACGGACAAGTTCTGGTATGAGCCTATAGCAATGACTCCCAGGACAATGCAGACTGATCAAGGCTAGCTGCTCACCTGAGGCTCCTACTGAAGCTATGGATTTGAGACCCACTCCCATAGCTGTGACCCAGGGACCAGGAAGTCAGAGTCCAGAAGTGCCCACAGCTGCTCTACCTCTGCAACTGCTTCGTGATACCCAGGAAGCTGAAGAAATCATACTGCAGTGCTGCTCCAGGACAACCTCACCAAAAAAGAAAGTAAGATGGCCTCCACCTTACTTCTGTCTTCCAAATCCAAAACATAAGACTATATCCTTAGCAGAACCTAAGTCTTATTCAGAATCCTAGCTGCAAGGGAATCTAGTATATGTCAGTTTTAGATTTCCAACATTGCCAACTAGAAGGAGAGTGGAATGGAGCACAATCCACACCACCCACCACTTCAGAGATGGTTGAACTCCACAGCTTCTAACTCTGACTTTGCCAAATTTCTCCTTCCTGCCACTCTCTCTATCTACTTTTCAGCATCCAGAAGCTAAGACCTATATAATCAAGTCAGATTTTTCTTTTGTAGCTCCTACTATTTTGATAAAAAAAAAAAAAAGAAAATCCTTCTTACATTTTAAAGCTTAACTAAATGGGTGCTTATCTTTTCTCTTTCGTAATTTGTGATCTGACCTATTTTTCACATATAAATTCCAAAGTCTAACTCTGATAAACTTCAAGTTTAACTCTGGGAACTAACCTAGCATGCAGTTTATGTAAATGACACTAGACAATCTTTCCTTTGGCTACTCACACACAATAGCATTTCTGACCTTCAAATGATGTGAGGGACAGAATGGGGCTGAGAAATGCCTTGTTTTATTATAGGATTGCTACAGAGAAAGATTCTTTAATGTCACCAGATTTATATTCTATTCATTCTGCTTTAAGTAGATTGGTGTTCAGGTTTTATTTGTGATAACCTAAAACTTTAGCATGAAAAATATTAATAATAAAAATGAGCATTTGGCTTTCATTCAATTTAGTCATGGACACAAAGCTTTTTGTTTTTTTTTAAAGATTGGCACCTGAGCTAACAACTGTGGCCAATCTTTTTTTTTTTCTGCTTTATCTCCCCAAATCCCCCCTGGTACATAGTTGTATATCTTAGTTGCAGGTCCTTCTAGTTGTGGCATGTGGGATGCCGCCTCAACATGGCCTGACGAGGGGTGCCATGTCCACACCCAGGATCCGAACCAGCGAAACCCTGGGCTGCCACAGCGGCATGCACAAACTTAACCACTCGGCCATGGGGCCAGCCCCCACAAAGCATTTTTACATTAATTATTCTAAGCTGCAACACTTTTTTTTTTCAATTACAGTCTAGTCTATGTATGTTACCTTTAATTTAGGAAATTTTCAAATTTATACAATAGTGGCCACTTTTATTTCATTTTTACTTCCACAAACACCAATTATGTTGAAGCAAACCCCACAAACTATTTTATCTTTAAAAAAATGTAAATACAAATTACCACTAACAAACTTAAAAATACCATTAACTCCTCATCATAATTAAACATTGAGTCAGTGTTCACATCTCCCTATCTCTTTTTTTTTTAACTTTTTATTATGTGGAATTTTGAACATACACCAAAGTCAACAAAATAGTATAATGATCTCCTCTATGTGTGTCACCTGCCCCCGACCACCATCAGCTCATGGTCTGTTTGGCCTCATCTCCATCTAGATAGCCTAACTCTGTGCTTTTGAGACAAATCCCTGACCTCAATCATTTCTGTAAATATTTCTATATGTGCCTATAAAAGAGAAAGATTCTAATGTAACCACAATACTGTATCACATGTAACAAAACAATAATCCCTTAGACAGTGCTCAGATTTCTTGATCTTGTAAATGTCATAAACATTTTTACAGTTTCTTTAAATTAGGATAGTTTTTTAAAGTAGGCTCTGAAGAAGATCCACACACTATAATTGATTGATGTCCTTTAAATCTCCTTTGATCTTATAGATTCCTTTTCCATTCTTGATGTTTTTTCCCCTTGCAAAAAAAATTTGTTTGTTGAAGAAACTGAATTGTTTGTGCTGTAAAAGTTCCCACAGGCTGGATTTTGGTGATTATAGCCCCATGGTGTGGTTTAACATGTTTTCCGGTCCCCTCGATTTCCTATAAATTGGTAGTTGGTTCTAGAGGCTTAATGATATTCAGGTATTTTTTGTCAAGACTATATCATGAGGGTACCATATTCTTCCATTGAGGGGTACGCAATACCTGGGTGTCTCTAGTTTTGTGATATTAATATCCATTCACGTTTAATGCCTAGATCCATCAATTCATTCATGCTTACAAAATGATAATATTCCTCCTTCAATTATTAGTTGGAATACTTCTATAGTAAGAAACTTGCCCCTCCTCTACTTGGCTATGTCATGGCATAGTCCATATGAGAAAGAAAGAATGAATGCGTGATTCTTCCCCTTTGTCTATCAGGTTTCAAATAATGAGTTGGTTCCTTGGCATCCTCTGATGATAGTCAATTTGTTTTTACTTTTTAAAGAATCATTATGAAATCATAAATTTAAACATATTTGAACTATTTCTATCCATTGCAGTAATTATTCTTATTGATGCTCGAATTTCCCATCTTTGGCCAAGTTAGCTCTTGAATTCTTCCAATATGACCCCAGTAGTCTTTGATACCTTCCCTGCTATCTGATGTGACAAGATTTTCTGAATTCACACTTACGTCATGCCTGGAATTGGCCACATATCTAAGGAACCCTGGTTCCTTTTAGTGGAAAGTGATATTAGAGCCCACACTCTAGTGTTAGGGGTGCTCACTGCTTCTGGGCTGTCCAAAAATTATCTTATAGTCTTTTATGTAGTTTGCTTGGTTGAACTGGGATCCAAGTAAGGTCCATACCTTACTATTAGTTGTTGCATATCCGAAGTCTCTTTTAAATTATAGTTTCCCCCATTCATTTTTCCCATGTGGTGGTGTTATCGTCGTTGTTCTTGTTGAAGAAGAAGAGGAAGAGGATGAAGAAGAAGAAGAGGAAGAAGAGGAGGAAGAAAAGGAGGAAGAAGGGGAGATTAGATTATTTGTTCTTTAGGGTTTCCTATACCTGAATTTTGCTAATTGCATCCCATGGTGTCTTTTAACACATATCTATTTCTTGTTTTCCTATAAATTAGTCATTGAACCTAGAGGCTTAATTAAGCCAAGGCTTTGTTTGCTTTATTTTCTCTCCTAGCTTTCAATTCCTTCAAGTTGTATTATAGCAAAAGAACTATATTTGGTTTACTTACTCAAAAGTATCAAAAAGTTTCTGGGAGAAAAGTGATATTAAAGCACCCCACCCAATATTTATTCCTATGCATTTCAGCATAAATTATATACCTTTAACTCTTGAAAAGTGAAAACAAGGACCAGGATATAAACAAGAGTCTGAAAATACCACAGTATCCTAGATAGGGCAAGATTCCTCTAGCCCATCAATGCACCACTTTCTCTGCTTTTCTCTAAATCACTGCAAGGACTAAACAGCAAGCCTGACATGGCCTTTCCCACTCCATCACCTCAGTATCTTCTAATGTAGAGCAATTAAAACAGTCATTTTAAGAGAAAGAATTTGAGCAGCTAGGTCTGTGCCTTCTATGGTTATTCTCTGCCCCAATTGAAAACAAACTTGGTTAACCAAAACTCTGCTATAAAAAAAAAAACACCTTTGCTTTTACAAAGATATGTTATCAACCTTCTAGAAAGCTGTTAGATATTAATCTGAGGCTGGACGACTGGGATTGGGAAAGGAAGGGAATAGGGAAGCTCCCAATCAACTGGTCATGACCATAATCTGAGATCGTGGACCTATATAGTGTAACTGGACTCTTGGGGAATATAATGGAGGAAAGGTATTATTATCCATAAATGACTATGCAGAATAAATAGAGCTATGAATGGGTGTTAAATTAGAAGGGGACCAAGGTCATGCAGCAGCCTAAACTTAGTTCTGAGTTTCATCAGAAACAGAAGTCTGCCGCTTGAACAGCACACATTTCAATGATGATCTGAGTGAGTCCAACATGAACGGAGAGAACCTAGTCAAGTGGGCTCAGAGTGCTTTCATGGAGCCCAACACAGTCTGGCATCGTTGGCATTGCTCACTGCACTCAGTCGGCAGTGCAGAGGTAAAGCAAGAAAGGCAGAAGGAGCATCTTGAGTACGGTGATACTGTGGGCTAAATTGTGAACCCCACATGCTGTCTCTGCTGTTTGCAGCCCCTCTGACCTGGAGTTATAAGGCTTCATTTCCCCTGAGACCCTGCCATGCCTAGTACCTACAAACCGCGATGAAACAGAGTATGTTAACAGCCTCCAGTCTCTCCCAGGTGGGTCTTGGAACCGGTGAAGTAACTTGTATTTCTGCGAGCCCTGAACACCTTGAGAGCTTTGGTGCTTTCATCTCTGGCTTCAGCAACACATTCCATAGACCTGGGCCTCTGCCTCGGTTTCAGTCCAGTTTCCCACTAGATTGTGTTCCTTCTGAGTTTCATGCGGCCGGATCCTGACACTTTGTTGTGGATGCTGAATCTGGGTCTCCTGCATCTGCAGCCCAGGAACATTCTTTTGGGTGCTACCATCATCCCATTCTCTGCCCCACCGGGGAGAGCAGTGGACCACAAGCCTTGGGTTCAAGCTTGAGCTCTACAAATCTCATTAAATTTAGTCATTAAACCTGCGAATTCCCATTTCTTCATCTGAAGATTAAGGATACTATTAACTACCCTCCCCACCTCTGAGGATTGTTAAATAAAAGCAAAGTGTAATGAATGAGATTGTGCTGCTTCCCTCCTGTCCAGGGCTTGTCTTCCCACCAGCTTTCTGAGCTCTACAGATTTTTCTAGGAATGGCCTGTGAGAAACCGTATGCCTTAATCTCCGTATAGTTAGCTTAATGAGAATTCTGAGCACTGTGACACTCAGGACACTAGTTTCCCTCTGTAGCCACATCCTGCATGTATACCAAGACACTTGTGGATCTTCCAGATGGGCAGCAATGTGGCTTAGAACATCCTGGAGTAGGTAGAATGGCCAGAAGCATAGCAAGAGTCTGGATAAGCCACCAGGCAGCTATTAAAAGAAGGAAGTTACCATGAGTGACAGGTTCTTCAAATCTCAGATCCAGCAGCTCATCCAAGGAACAATTTCACATGTGCATAAAGCAAAAAGCCTCATAGACTCAATGCCAGTCTCATTTGGCTCGTCACTCCCACTGGAACCACTGTCAACAGAGCTACCTTTGAAAACAATAGACAGATTCAAACATAATTAGCTATATCTACGTAATGTGGCCAAACAGTAATGTGACCTATTTCACAATGCACTTGGCAAAACTAAATGGATATGGTTAAGACATTTAGAGAAAGTTGCTTTGAAAAAGCAAACAAACAAAAAAGCATGCTGTTCAACAATGTAATTTAATGTCCAATACATTGCAAACAAATCAAGAGGGATAGAGTAACCCAGTAAGTAATACCTACCCTTCTCTAGAAGTAGTTTAAAACTGGAGTTGTTTGTCACCATGAAGTTGGGTCCTTGAATAGAAGCCCTACTCTCCGCAGAGGAAAGAGGCTGAGCTGATGGAGAAAACGAGCAAATGCTACATGTTGGGCATTGTGCTAGACTTGTGTCTACTTTCTCAGTTGATTCTCACAGGATGCCATTTGCCAGATGAGGAAATCAGCTCAGAGAGAATTATGACGCACCTAAGGGTGCATAGTCAGCAAGCGTGGGAGTTAAGGACCTTTCCATTTCAACCCACTGACTTTCTTGCAAAAGGCAGATGTAAAACAAAGTACTTCCTACTCCAGCCAGCCTGACAAACCTTCTCATACACGTACAGTTGTCATTGTGGGGGCGGGGGGACGAAAGATGGGACCTCTACAAAGAATGTCAGAATGGACTACACTTCTGCATTTTTCATGAGTCATGGTTACCATCTTGTGCTTAGGAAACCAAGATCAAAATGGCACTCTATGGGGTAATTTTCACATTTTGATAATTCAAAAATGATACCTCTACCTCACACAATGTACTCTAGTCCTAGGATTTCTATTACCTAAGACTATCAAAACGCAAATCAACCAAGATGCCAGCATGGTGGTAGTGAGTGTGTAAACTAGTAAAAACCTTTTGGCAAAAGCTATTAAAATTTAAAATATGGAAATCTTTTGACCCAATATTTTCTCATCTAGCAACTTTATTTTAGTCATATCATATAGTACCCAAAGATATATATACAAAGACATTCATTTTGTGATTGTTTATAAACATGAAAAATTGAGAACAACCCACATATCCACCAATGGAAATTGGCTAAATAAATTATAGAACACACATAAAATGGAACATTCTGCAGCCACTAAAAAAATTCAAATGTGCATTGACATGAAAAAGATGCCCAAGACATGTCACTGAGAGAAAAAAAGCATATTGTAAGACAGAATGCATAAAATTATCCCATTTTTGTAAATAATAAAGCATATGGTTGTATATGTGTAGGGGGGAAATCTGAAATGATATTCCCCAAACTATTCACAGTAGCTTTTTCTGGGGGATGGAACGAGGAAGGTTCCTACCTTCTATTTTTTTACACTTTTAGAAAGTCTTAATTATATGAATATTTATTATTTTTATCATAAAAAATCAACAAAGTTTTATTCTATAGTTTGGGGCTTGGTATTTGGGATATGAGAACATAACTAATATTTCAAATCTGGAACTGGAAAGGAGAACAAAGAAAACTGAAAATCTCCAAAATGTGATTCTTACGTGAGCCATACTTGAGAAACAGCTATTTATATGAGTATGGATTTGCTGGAAGCTTTCAAACACAGCTGCAGATATATGTATTGTTGATGATCCACATTTTCTTTGTGGTTTCTAGAGAAAATGGCAGTTACAGTATGTTTATATGACTCCCCTCCTTAAAATTCACTTCAATAAATAAAAATGTATTCTGTTTATGGTTGGGTCTATAGGTTTTTCAAGTAAACACAATCAAACATTTTCAAAGAGAAGTTTCTCTAATGATGTGTTTTGGAGCCTTCAACTCTAATGTAAAGACTCATTAGGTCATATATACAAAGCTAACTATGTTTCCCAACCAATTCTGTTCCTGGAAGCATCTGAAGGTTACATGCTAAGGACACTCACTGTACTTAAGCAATGCTGAGCGATGGAGCCTGGGAAAGGCCTGTGATCTAGCTGGCTGGCTGTCCAACTGGCTGCCCAAAGACCTCACGAGGTGGCCTGCCAGTGGACCCACAGTTGGGTCTGATTTCAGGAGCACACTGAGAGTGGATTCATCTCTCTTGGGTGAACTTGCTGCCTTCCAGAGGCTGATACAAATCAGTAGACTGCTAGAGAATTAATTTGCAATGAGAATGATCTGTCAATTAAATCAGTTATGTGCAACAGCACATGAGGGCCTTCTCTCCCTTCGAAGAAGCTAATGGTTAAGTATTATCAGAAGGTTACACACAAGCATGGCTTCACACAGGGGCAGGAAGTTATGTAACCTGAATGTGTAATGGCATCTAGCCAACAACGTGGTGCATCCATCTCCACAGCCTGGTTACATCTTCCAAAAGGCCCAGATGCTGTTTCTCCATTCAGCCAGGATGCCCTCTCTCAAGGACACGACCAACTTACGGCTCTTCATCTCCCTATTATATCCCCTTCTGAAACAGAATACATCACAATGGATTAGACTTCTGCTCTTTGTTTACAATCATATTCCACGTCTGCCTCCATGAGCTCATTCTCTGAATCACCTTGGATATGACGTGTAATGCCTGCAAATTCTACAGATAGACCATTCTGACTTTGATCTCTCAGATGGCTATCACATCCACCGTATGCAGATTTCACTAGATCTACCTTGAGAAGATATAGTAGTCAGAATAGGATAAGCTATGCTGAGGTAACAAGTAAGTCAAAATCTCAGTGGGTTAGCACAACACCACTTGACTTCATATTCTTGCAAAGTTTAACGTGAGACGGCAGGGCTCTCCTCCATCTGGTGAGTCTGGATCCAGGTTCCATCCATTCTGTGATCTACATATCAACATATGGCTACAGGATCATTGCAGCAGGGGGAGAAAAAGAAGGAGGAGATTGCTGGCTCTAAGAGCCATGGTCAAAGTAACATCTGATTTCCCCATCACATTTCATTGACCAGAGCTACTTACATGACCAGTCTAACTGGGAAGGAGGCTGGGAAATGTGGTGGCCCACTGGATTATTTGGAGAGTGCTAGCTGCATCTGAAACAAAGAGCTACCCTATTTCCAGGCTTTTAAAAGCACTTTGCTGTCATCTCTTATCCTGGCAATAGCTGTAATCAGAGGGCATTTGATGGTTCAGAACTGTTCTCTTAGCCCCTTTCTCACTTTACTCATCAATATGATTCACGTCATTTACTGAGAGTCTAAAAATCTCAGTTAGACGGGGATAGAGAGTAAGATCCAGCTTCATCCTTGAAAAGTGTATAATCTAGTAATCTGCATGACATTGATAAAATTGGTATTATAGTGCTCTATCACTATGACACAAAACAAAAAATATATCCAAAATACAATATAAGTATATATGACCTACATTTATGGATATATAACTGTAATACAGAGAAAAATTAAATGGGGGCTAGACTAAATGTACAAATCAAATTTTTCTGGAGAAATAATTCCATTGTGAAGAATATGGGATGTGAACCTGAAGAAGGCAGAACTTTAATTATGCTTCCTAAGGCTCTTGCAAGGTAGAGAAGTGTGAGGAGCATAAACTAAAGTGGAGGGGGTGAGAATACGATATCTTGCGGCAGTGGGCTGGGAGGGAGCAGTGTGATGGATCTGGAACATAGGTTAACGCAGGTGAGGAAATGGCTGCAGATAGCCTGGTAAGGTAGACTGAGGCCTCCAATACCACAAGGCTGGCACAGACTTTGTCTAAAGGCAATGGGACATATTGGTAGTCTGGGGAAAAGGAGAATACCTATACCTCCTTTAGAAAGATAACTCAAGGGACAGGGCGAGGTGAAAAAGAAAAGAAAGACAACTCGGGGATCAGAGCAGACACCAGCCAGGAAGCTACTGAAGCAGCTGTAGAGAACGAACTCATCCCCAGTGGCCCATCTCAGGCCAGGAGCCTCCTGGATTTGAACCTCTAAAGTGTCCATGGCCACGGAAACTTCCCAGATGTGCGCATCCTAGATGTGGCCTTTACTCATCCAAATAACTCATTCCTTTTCTACCCCACGCTCAGTGCAGCAGCCAATGCTGTTGGCTCTGCCTTCAGAATAAATCCTGAATCCAACCCCTCCACCCCAATTCCAGCACTTCCACCCTAATGCAAGCTGCCTCCCTCCTCAAGAGGGATCCTTTGAGAACGTAAATCAGATCTCCGTACCACCCCCAGAGGCTTTCCATCCCTCTCAGGGTGAAATGCCGACCTCCTTGAAGCTCCTTTCCCACTCCAAGCCTGCTCCCACATGCATGCTTTGAAGCCAGCTGTTCCCTGTACATTCAGCCACATCAGGGAGGCCTCGTCTGAGCCTCCTGGCCACAAGCAGCACTCCTGCACCCTCACAGGGCCTCTGTCACTCCCACTCTGAGCTTTCCACACTGCTGCACCCCCAGCCCTACACCAGTGCTTGGCACACAGCAAGCCCTCAGTAAATACGTGTTGCATGAGGCAGTTAATAAATGACAATTTCATCTCATCCAAGTGGAATAAAAATGAGGCTGATAGACTAAGAGAGGGGCAGTTCTATTCCTCCCTTATAGACCTTAACAAATATCCCAGAGCATATTCTCATTCCAAGCACCTCCACTCAAGTTTAATCATTCCTCAGGTTGAGGCACACAGGACAGGAACGCTTATCAAGAGCAACTAGTGACCAGAGGAAGTGTCTGAGAGGCCCACGGAGCCAAATCAGCTATATGGCAGGTGCCACCTCTGCACCTGTTTTGGGGGCTGCCACCATCAGTGTAGAGGGAGAAGGTGGTGGAGACAGCCCTGGCACAAGGCCAGGAAACCGGGTTTCAGGACCTGTGTCTGCTCCCTGCCTGCAAGTCACTTGCCCTGTCACACCCCCATAAATGTTCTTATAAGTAAAAGGGTTGCACTGGAACACTGATCCCACAGTGTTCTTGCAATGAAAGAATTAAGCGATGTGTAGGCAAGCAACTTGTATCCTGAGCGTGGTATGACGGTGATTGGCAGCGGGTCCACTCAGTGAGGAGAGGCAGGAGACAAAGTCCTTCCCCGTGCTGGACTCCCCTCCTTGGAAGTGCCATGGGGAAATGTGGAGCTATGGGGAGTGTGGGGAGGAAAGATTCATTTGTAATCATCTTGACAGCCAAGGAATGGTTTTCATGCTCAGAAACACTTGAAAGTTTACATCTGTGATGCCTCCTGTTGTTTTGACAGAATTCTCTTTTTAAGCTTAAAATGGGGAGCAGAAGGAAATGTGGCCATTAAACCAGTAAATTAGTAACAACGCCTTTAGAAGGCCCCACTTTATAACAAGCCGTCGCCAGAGATTCCATACACGCCACACATCTCTGTTTGCGTTCCCAGGTCTTTGAGGCCACAAGCCACCCAGCAGCCTCCAGACATGACTGAGTCCTGAGTTTACCTTCGCCTGTTTCAAGCTGTTTCTCCATCTGTCCCTTAGATTCAGGTAATAATGACCCAACAAAGACAATAAGAAAGAGAGAGAATGAGGATGCATGAGAGTAAAAGGGAGAGAGAGAAAGTCCATGTTTCTGTGCTAAAAAAAAGTCCATCTCTTTGCCCTTCGAAGCCTGATTTTCTCCACCTGAAAGGTAGGTATGTCAGGAATTCCCAAGTGTAAATTAAGAACATTGGAAATCTACTAAGGAACAGCCTGAAAGAAGTCAGCAGTGGTTGTCACCTGAGGATGTGCCATGTCATACACATGCCCTCCTGTGCTCCATGCCAGAAATTCTGATTCAGGGTATGTGTAGGTGTGTCTAGAGCTGTAGGGGCAGGGGAGGGGGCAATAACTGTATTTGAAATGCCCCCAGGTGGTTCTGACTCAGTCAAAGTGTAAGTTGCAAACCACTCTAACAGAGAAGAGGGTCTGGAGTGATGCCTGCCACAGAAGATTCTGCCCACCGATCAAGATTCCTGCCAGAAGAGTCATTTATCAGCCCTGCCAAGCTCCAAGGTACAGAGAGGCTCCCAAGCTCCCAGAATGTTGGCCTGAAAACATTAGGCACAGTCTTTATCAGTAGCAGCTGTGAATTTGGATACTGAATTGAATCTCAGTAACCCACTCCTTCCCACTCTTAGCCTCTCCTGAGTATGTGTTGGTACCTGCAGTGTGCCAGGCCCCTGATAGAGCAGAGGTCCTGGGGATCCAGCCGAGAACAGGGCAGACACAGCACCTTTCCTCTTGGCACAGGCAGCTCGAGGGGGAGACAGCCAGCAGTAATCCCACAGACGGCCAGCCATCTACGAGCGATTGTTAACACGAGCCAGGAAACACACAGGATTGTGCAAAGGTAGGTGACGGGGCCTGCTTCCGCTTGGGAGATCAGGAACACCATCCTGGGGAAGGACGTTTAAGCTGAGATCTAAATCAGAAGAGTTGGCTAGGCGAAGAGCTCTGGGAGTGAGCACAAGTTGCACATTTTTAACCACATAATATAGTCAGTAAGTCTTGTCCCTAAGAGGAGACATTCTTCTCTCTTGTGATCTCTCAGAGACATGGCACTCAGGACAACAAAGTAGAGCCAAGGAGCCCATAAGACCTTCGAACCTGTCATACTCCAGCCACGGAGTGACCAAGGGGCTGGGTTTGCTTTGTCTACTTCATGCCTTCATTACTGATTCACTGAACACTGTCTCAGGCACTGTGCCAGGCAGGGAGGGCACCAACCTTAAGCAAACACGATCCCTAGGCCCCAGAAACTCACCTCCTGTTGGAGAAGAGACACTAATAAGTCGTTCTAAACTAGGATGCAAAATGGGAATAATGATATACTAAACTCAAGAGATGGTGTGAGAATTAAATGAGATAATATGCAAGATGATTACAAGAGTGCCTGGCAGAGTAAATGTTCAGTAACTATTAGTATCATTGTTAGAATACAATAGCAGGCAGGATGCAATGCAGAGGAGAATGAAGTATTATGGTAGCACCTAACTGGGATGCTAAGGAAAGGTTTGCTGATAGGGATAACACCTGAGCTGGGTTGCAAAGGATGATGGGAGCAGTTAACCTCTATCGTCTTGCCTGGAGGACGTTAATGATAATAATGGATAACCTGTGCAGGGGGCTTACCATGCATCAGGCACTGAGCAAAGGGCTGTCCTCATTTTACAGATGAGGAAACTAAGTCCTCAAACGGTGAAATAGCTAAGAGTCACACACACAGCAAGTGGAAGAGCCGAGATTTGAAGCCAAGAGGATCTTGATGCAGAGGTCATTTTTTTCCTAGTAGTTCTATTTTTGAATTTCAAAAAAATTTAAATTTCTACAAAGAACAAAGAACATATAAATATCCGTGTACCCTTAACCTGGAATTTCTGTAATCATTTTCATATTTGCTTCCAATATTTTTTGTAAAGGCACTGAAACACTATTGAAGTATCCTCTTTGTCCCTCTCTCCAATCCATTGCTCTCCTTCCCCAAAGGTAACCATTACGGTGGATCTGTCGTGTGTCCTTCTAGTCCTTCAGCCTTTACTTGTACCACTTGCATAGACATCCAGAAACAGTAAGATATCTACAACAGTAAGTGGAAAGTTGTATTGTGCGTTTTAAATATCCATGTAAACTGTTTCGTTCTCTACGTGTTGCTCTGTAACTTGTCTTTTTTCATGCAATATTATACTTTGAATGTAATATGAAGATACTTATGGATTTGATTTGTTCACTTTAATGGCAGTACAGCATTCCATCTCATACCACCATCAATGTGCCGTGACCCTAGACAGACACTGGGTTGCTTCCGCCTTCCCACCGTTAGAAACACTGCTGCTCTGGACATCCTTGTACAACTGGAAATATTCTTCTCCAGCATTTCTCCAGAAGCTGAACCCTCCACCTCAACATGTTATTAATTCCCTAGCGACATAGTAAGACAAAAGATGGAGATCAAGTAGAGCCAGCAGGTGCCCTAGAGTGAGCACCAACCAAAACCCCTGGTAGCTGCATTGATTCCTTGAAAACTGAAGTGAGAAATATGCTACATTTGACAGACATCAGCACAAATGAGCCATAACCTGGTTATTCTTTTTAACATTTCCCCCACAGAGCTTAGAGGGATAGTTTGCTTGGCTAAGCATATATGAGAATTACCTGGAAAGTTTTAGCATCACCAGAGATTCATGATTTAATTGGTGTAGGGTGTGGTATCACTGGCAAAATCAGGATTCTCACACCTAGCTAGAAAGCCCTGCCCTGATAAACACACCTGAGTTCACGCCTACCTTGGGAACATCAAGACCAGTCCTCTCCCCTGTTCTTGGGACTCTTCTCCAACCCCTACATGACACCCCCCATCTCGCCCTTACCATGTTCCACAGGAGGACCCACGTTGGCTTCCCTGGGCACACCAGTCTTCCTGTGGCGGCCTGGACAGCAACTTTTTCACTCTGATTCTGAAAGAACACAGCAAAGCTCCCTGGCTGCCAGTCATTTGCGCTACTGGAAGCTGAGAAGAAAATGCTCATCAAGAAAAAAATAGGGCAAGAGGAAAGAGTTTACTTCTGCTCCGCCATCCTTCTATCTATCCACGAAACAACTAATTTTACCAGTATTGACATCGCTGTCCACTCAGTGGGCATTTATATCATACAAAGCACATGGCATTTTTGTCTGTAAACAGTAGCCTTTGTGAAATTTACAACTACGCTGACGGAAACCCCATGTGAGCCTATACCCATTTCACAAATGAATAAACAAGGTTCCAAAGATTAGGCGACAAATCAGGGCTCCTAGATTTGGGGATTTCACATATCAGTAAAAAAAAAAAAAATGTAATAGTGAGACAGGCAGATTTATTTTGTCCATTGACATTTTTAAATACCACCTACTATCACCATTATTTAAAAACAAAAGAAAAAGGATACCTTAACAACAACAACAAAAAGAAAATAAAGACCCTTATCTCAAAATAAAGTCCTTAAAATTGAATAAATTTAGCCTTAGAGAAAACTAAATCCATTGTTCTTATTTTTCTGCATTTTAATGCAGATGTTGAAAACTTTGTCATAGACCAGCATGGTCCAAGGACCTGCATCTGGGAACTATTGAGTTGGAGCACAAGATTTTAGAATTACAAAATATCTTTAAAATAGACTTGTTCAACCACCCCTTGTGTAACATACTTGATTAGTGTGTGACCAGCTAGTTCTCAGAACAACATTTTGATGAGGCCAGTTTGACATGTGGACATCTTGCCATGTAGAGTATAAAATTATAATTGAGGCTTTTTGATAATGGCAAAAAATACCAGCTACTCGAAAATATAGAGATGTAAATCCTTTCAGTATTTTCAGCTATAAGCCCAGCTCCACCCCAGAAATCTGTCACTGATCTTCAATGTCATCATATCCTCATCTTTAGGCTAATCGAAAGGGACAAGTGATGAGTGGGGTGGGTCCCACAGATGTGTCAGAAATGGGGCCTGGGTCAGGGAAGAGCTGCGGATCAGCGTGGGAAGAGGCTGAGGGAGGGTGGGGAAGGGGGCCGAAAGCATCTATTTCACACTAAGTTCAGAAAGAGAAGAAAGTTTAACAGCAGAACGAAACCATTTGCCATGTTCTGCTGTTGCATGAAGGTCTGATTCGATCCTAGAAGGCATGTCCAAGTGTCCATGTTTTCCATACACGGCAACACTGCATCGAAACGGCCACATCAGAATTGCAGAATTTGGTACGATTATCCCCAATAACAACAATCGGAGGTATCTTTAGACGTTTGCAACTATTAGAAAGATCTTCCTTATAGGCAACTAAAATGTATTCCTCCTTGGTTTCTGCCAGGGGTCCCAGACCCCACCTCTAGGGCCTCAGCAAATGAATCTAATTCCTCTTCCCTGAGACAGCTGTTCAGATAGTCACATCTTCGCCCAAATCACCTCTTTGGGCCAGAGCCTCGGTTCCTCCGTGAGTTTCTGATGGGATGTGGTGTCACAGCCCCTCCCTGCCCTGGACACCATCCTCTGAATCTGTTTTGACTTGTCTCTATTGATCTTCCAGTGTGGCACACGGAACCAAATTCATTTCTCCAGACATGGCCCTCCCAGTGGATCTATACCCCTCCAATCCCAGATGGCATTCTCTGTGCATGCATCTTAAGAGCACACTAGGTTTTTTGTCAGCCATGTCACATCACTGATATTGCCACTATGTTGTCTGCACATGGGCCCAAACCTGGGTCTTCTAGCTTATAAGTTGAGGCACTTTCCACTGCACCATACAGTCCTGAGGCTCCCATGACACTGTTCTAATGGGAAAGGGACATGTGAGCACATCACTGCTAGAGTGCAGCTCCAGAATGAGATGCAGAAGTTCAACTTAGATGCTCTCCTTTCTTTGCTCTCCCCAGTGAGTGCTGGTTAGACATCCTCTAAGTATAAGCAGCATGGCCTCCAGCTGCTTGAACCATATTTGAGTCCCTCCTGCTTCCAGCCGTAATCCCCTTGGCATAGTAATTGCTTGGAGGAATAAGAAACCAGCAATTCTCCAGGACCTGTGCGCTCGCCCTGCCTCCCCACCCCACAGTGCCCTTGCAGATTGCCTGCCTGGGGACAAAATACAGGTGTCTCAACTCCTCCCAGAGTCACGAACAGCCCTGGGAATTTGACATAGTGACATTCAATGCTTGAATAAGCAGCAAAAATTAGAGAAACTTCCAAGGGGAATGGAATCTGCAGGAGACACATCACCCACCACTTTTGATTGACTTTCCCACAGCATGAAGATTGCTCTTCTGCTATGAAAGAAAGTTTCCCTGGCTCTGCCCCAACTTCCCTTATGGTTTCCCTTCAAAATATTTCATTTGGTAGGTGAAATAGTCAATAAGACATTAAACTCATGAAATGCTTATGGATATGCATTGAACTATGGATTCTTGTAGCAAACCTTCTTGTGGTGAATAAATCCTGATTAAGCTGGCTGTTAACTATAGATCCCTGTGCATAAACATTCACACACATAACACACACACACGCCAACTGGAAAACCATCACAGGATAGATTCTCTCTCAAACTAGGGCTTCGGCTGTGAAAAGGTCCCCATTAGCAGTAACAATTGCAGGTGACAGTGATTCACCATATACCTCATTTAGAACAAAATAACTCTTATAGGGCTCCCAGAAGGATGCAGTTTGTTCACTATCACAGTGAATCTTAACTTCTCAACCATTCATCTTCCCCCCTTCCCATTAATTCCAGGCTTTGCCAGAAGCCAGCCTCCCTAATTCTCATTATTTCTGTTAATATTAATAAAGATGATGGGGCTAATGAGAAGAAAATGTGTTTCAGCTCAGAGGAGACCATCCCCCCACCGCAGGACAGAGCTTTCGCATTCAGATTTCATTAGCATTAATGTGACTTCTGCCAGCGAAAAATTTGCACGTGGAGACAAGACTCTGCTTAGACACATATTGTTTTCCTCTCATTATATGGACATTTTCAAGAATATTCAAAATGCAACACAAATTAGGTGCACTGTGAGGCTACTGAACACACTGTTCACTGTGAAAAATGTCAAGTCGGCTGCGGATAAGGAATTCATAGTATGGCAGGTTCCTTCCCTACGTGGCAGAAGCTTGAGTTTAGATACTCCCTAGGGATTTCCACTTGGTTACACAAGCATAGAAAGGACTGTGCCCATACGCCTTTGGACTGAAGGAAACCAGATGGCCGGAAGCAGTTCTGTGTTCTTCAGCCTCTGTAGACAGAAGAAGGAGAGAGAGGTCAGAAAGCCCGTTGCTGGCCTGTCCTAGAACAGCTGTGGGTGCCAGGCTCTCTGAGCACACAGGCCAGAAACACCTGTCCAGGAAGCTCAGGCCAGGGCTCCAGGGAGTCAAGCAGGCATTTCAAGATGAAAGCACACAACTTATTCTAGAATTCTTGAGGTCCACTGAAATGGTCCATTTATTGTATGTTGCACTCTGGCCTCAGAGAAAAAGTAGTCAATCAGGGCCTGCTCACAGGACGCAGGTAAGTGTGCAACATCAGGTCACAACCTGCTTCACTTCCTCCTTGGTGAGCTGCTTCTCCAGGTGTGTGTGTGTGTGTGAGAGAGAGGGCCAGAGGCAGAGAAAGAGATGTGACATCAACACAGCTAACGATGGCAAGGCTTGGCTGAAGTGATCAAGCCTAAACCATTGAATTTGGATTTGTCATCCATATCACTCCCTGAATATCTAAGACTGGCCATAACATCGTGACGTACATGCACACGTGCACACAGGTGAAGGCACACACACTCACACAGAAACTGGGTGAGAAAAAGGTTCATTGTAATTTCTTTGGTCTTTAAGAGGACAGGAGAGCCAACGATAGAAACGAGCTGAGCATGAGGATTTCTGGCCACCTCTGCCCATTCTCCTCCATTTAAGGCTGACCTCGTACATTCTCTTTTCTGCTGCTTGCAGGCTGCTTGCATTCTTTTTTACGACAAACAACATCATTAGTGCTCCATGGCAACAATAACGTCCACTCCTGTGGGTCTTTGGGTGTTGATAAGGTGTCTTATTGGTCAGAAACCCCATATCACTTACTTCTCTTAGTCCTAGATACTTGAACTGCTAAATCAATTTTGCCCCACAATCTGGGGACCTAAGAGAGTTAGAGAAAAAAAGCAGAGTTGACAACAATCCCTTTCTTGAGTAAACAATCCATTTACATACGAAAGGAATAAGACAGAATCTTATCCAGCAGCATTCTATCAAGCTATGTAATTTTGCCATTGACCTAGATAACCTGAGTTCCTTGAGAATTCCAGATGGACTGTACTAAATAATACAAAAACACATTCATATTATCCCAACAGATAGTTTTCTTTAAATAAGTGTTCTCATTTTTTTTAACATTATTCAAATAAATTTCCATCCTTCTCTACTCATAGTGATAAATTGATACAAGTAGACTGGATGGTCTATTTCTGCATCTATTTTTACAGGAAAAGGTACATGAAAACCAAAGTAAGGAGGACTCTGATTGTGCCCGCCTGCGCTGGCAAAACAAAGTCACCATTTGAAATATTGTCTGGATAATCCAGTCTTGAGGCCATGAAGGTTAGGGTTAGAAACACCTGTCCAGGAAGCTCAGGCCAGGGCTCCAGGGAGCCCTTGAGTCTAGCTTAGTATCAAGACAGGCCTTACAAGCAGGAAAGAATTTAAATATTCAAAAAGATACATAAATTAATTCACAATCTTCCCCTAATGGAAATTTTTCATGACGTTTAGCAATTTAACTAGTCTCTAAAAGTCGATATCTACTCAGTGTAGAGTCTAAAATGTGAAAGAATCAGTGCTCTGAGCTGGCTGAGTTCTTCTCAATAGAAAAAGTGGATTCCCTGCTACTCAATTCTCCCTTCCCCAGCTGGGCCACTTAATTGAGCCCTCTAGGTACATCACAGCCCAAGTAAGTCCCCAAAGGAGAAAATGCCCAAGGACTTGAAAAAAGACAGTATTTCACACCTGCTAGCCCAGCGAGAACCACTCACCCTTGAGCATCAGGAAAGGAAGAAATCAAAAATGGCTCTGAAACAGACATCCCTTAGGGAGGGCAAGGCTGTGTCTACTGCCGGGAATTTTACTTCCTTTGGCCTTGGTCAGTAATATTCAGATCACTGCTCTCTAGCTGCAAGCAGATCTGTTTGCATGCAAACTGTGCCTGATGAAGCCCTCCCGTTTTCTACTAAATATATATATTTCACCTCTTTTGCCAGGGCAGGACCAAGTGATGCTTTCGTTAAATAGTAACTGCAAATATGATTCCTGGCACCTTTAACTCTGAGAAACACTGATGTGAAGCCAGATTCAGCTACTTTTGACATCTTATAGGAATGGCTTTCACTCTTATCTTCTCTGGGCCCCTTAGCAAACTGGAACTTCTAGCTACGTATTGAACTATCAGCCATGATGAGGCAGCGGGGGAAGGAGGAAGGAATTTCCTAATCCTTTCCTATCTGGTCCACACTGGCTTACCCAGAGAATGAGCCCATTAACATGGGGTAAACTCACACAAGCCCAAAATTTGTATAGACCAAGTAGCTCAGGCCTTACTTCTTGTCTCCGTTGAAAATGTCCCAGTAGAGACTCCAAAAAGTTAAGTAACTCATCACAGTCCACTCAGCAATCAAGTACCAGACTCCAGCCCAGTTCTGCTGTGCTCCAAAATACATGATCTTTCCATCGCATAACACTGCTTAACATTTTTTTAAGGGTTCTCAGGGACTATATTAGTTATACTATACTAATACTATAATATAATATACTACTGTAACAAACAAGCCCAAAACTATATAATGGCTCAAGTAGGATAGAAGTTTCTTTCTTGTACACATCAAGTCTGAAATGAATATTCCTGACAGGAGGCAGCTGACCTACAAATAGTGTTTCAGGGACCCAGACTCCTTCCACCTTGTGGCTCTGCCATTTCAACCTGTGGCTTCCATGGTGGTCATGCTCATCTTCATCAAGAAAGTGGAAGGAGAAGAACATGAAGGATCATTCATGGTCAAGACCTAAAAATGACACACATCATTTCTACCCACATCCTTTTGTCTAGAATGCAATCATACAGCCTGTTTTGAGAAACATAGTCTAGCTATGTACCCAAGGAAACAAGGAAATTGGTTTGGTGAACAGCTAACCAATTTTTTTCACAGAAGCTAAAGAATTTAAGATTTAAAAAGGAAAAAATATGCATCTCCACAAAAGCTTGAGGTATAAACTATTTGTTTCAAAAGACAATATGTATTAATACATTAATTATGTGCATCAACCAAAATTAAGATTTGAAAAAACTTTTAAGACAAGCCCTATAATCAGTAAACATTTTAAACATTCAAAGAAAGACACAAATTAATTCACAATCTATTAATGAATGTATTTCATGATATTTAGCAATATACGCAGCCTCTAAAAACAACTACTAAATATGGAATCAATAATATGAGAGCATCAGGCACCCCTCAGTGTTACACCATCTATAAGAACAAGGCCTGGCCCTGAAAAGTACCCTCCCACTTAGATAGGCCCTGTTGTTTTAACAGGAGAGATGTTTATCCCTGAACCTACAAGCTCAAGTGCCCTCTGGGGTAGATAAACCCTGGTTCTTTAATGCTATTGACAGCAAAATACACAACTCTCCTAGTAACCCCAACCATCCTTAGAGTATGAATATCTGAGATCCCATCTATATCTGTCCACATCACTTTGGCCAGTGGTGACTTCTCCCTCTAGACCCTTTTCAGCAGCAAGAGAAGTAAGAATGTCCAATGATGATGGTAACAATGCCTTAAGCCCTTTTCTCCGTGCATGAGCTGGGCGATGGCCAAGGAAGATGAAACCGCATCCCCTCCAGGCCTGTTCATTGACTCTGTTTCAAATGTCCAGGTGCACATGGCAGTATTTGGAAATGGAAGCTCTGAGCACCCTGAAGAGTGAACTCAACATCTATGTTCTCAGATGAACTTGGAGCAAATAAAAGTGAGTCGCTTAAGGCAGGAAAACACTGACTTTATGTTTCTGGTTTGTTAGATGTGGTTCAAGTAAATGTCCCTTCTACTCTGTAAGCAGCCTTTCCTCTGTTTCTGCCCCTATTTTAGCTTTCTTCTTGGCCTTCTGCAGAAAATCAGAAGGATGGGACCCACAGCCTAACATAGACTCTGGCAAATGCTAAGTGCTCATTTCAATTCCACCAATATGTATGAAGCACCATTATAGGCAGGCCATAATACATGGTACTGGGGTTACAACATCCTCCCACCTTAAAGGAAGCCCCACTCTTTCTGAGAAAACAAAGGTGCACACTCTCTTGCATATGGTAGAAACTCAGAAACTATTTGCTACGTAATTGAATACACAAGCAGAACCTGTGATCATATTGTATGTCAAGGAAAGGCCTCAGTCTACTCAAAAAATGAAGACCATATCGATTTTGCTGAGTTGTTGACCCCTGTTTCCTTCAATATAGTGGGTAGATTGTCCAATTTTCACTGATAAGGGTGGGTGAGAACAATATTAGCAGAATTTCTCCATAGGGAATTTGATAAAATGATCAGCAAAAGTACAAAATATCCCAGGATAAGTTATTAAATAGTCTTAATGTTTAGCATTTCCTAGTTTGTCTTTTTAAAGAATAAACACTCATAAACATGACTGAGTTATAAAACGTGCTACTTTATTGAAAGCCTGTGAAAACTATCGGACGGTTTTTAGGTTACTATGGAGAGTCAATAAAAATATTATTGTCAAATCAAAATTCATTTCAAATCTCACCAAAGATTCCTTTTGTAACAGAGGTAAATTGTCATACAATGCATGAAATCCATTTCTCTTCAGATACATTCTGCTGTAAAATTAAACTGGAAAAATGATGGCAAATCAGACACGGAGAGCCCAGGAAGCATGAAATAGGTTCCATCCGGAACAAAGGAGAAACACACGCAGTAGCTAGTCTGGTCATATTACTTAGTTTGCTGAGTATCATTTTGGACTGCCACAGGGTCTCTCCGAAGCCAAACATATTGTACCCTCTAAGTTGCCTTCACCACAAGGCCGGTCCCTCTATAGAGCAAGAAGCTGCCTTAGCCAGAGAGGCTCACTTTAGGTATGAGAGATTTTACCCTGCATGGTATTTTATTCAAAATACTTGTTGATTTATTTAGAGACTCTTCCTTAAAGTTCATTGCCTAAATCTTCGTGTGTGTGTGTGTGTGTGTATGGGTGTGTATGGTTGTGACAGCTCTTTACAATTTTTGGGTTCCTCCCCGATTGCATAAATTCATTCCTGAAATGACTTTGGCAGCTTCTTTTTCCTACCTCGAAATGCAAGTACACCAAGCCTTCTGACTTTAATACCCTTAACCCATTTAAAACATCATCCACCACGCCTATGTCCTCCACCCTCCGAATTTATTTGTCTTCTGTTCCTATTTCCTGTTCTTTTTTTTTTTTTTAAGTATAGAGGTTTTTTAAAGGGGCATCAAACATCTCTATTCTTTTGATGGCATTATTATTGGCTTTTCATCCCTGTCTAACAAAGAAAAGAAGAAACATTTTCTTTGCCCTCTCTTTATGTCTTCTGCAAGTGCTGTCTGACAGCCGCTTTTGCTAATTTGACCTTATTCTTCCAAGTCTTTGTCACTGCCATGTATGCTGTTTGGGAATCTGTCCCAGTTTTCTTTTTTTTCTTTTTCTTTTTCTTTTTCTTTTTTTTTTGCCGTATTCTCCTTTTTATTTCATCTTTTTCTTACAAGAACTTGTTTTCTTCCTCCTTTCTCAGTTTCATTGAAACCAAAGAAAACATTTTCTGATGCTCATTTATTTTTTCTCCCTAAAAAGAAATTCAGTTATTCAGCACTCCTTTGCTCCTTATGCAACCAGGCTCCATAGGTTTTCCTGGATTTTACATAAACTTATTCAAGTCTGTTTTCTTAACATTCATTTGCTGAAATCAACAGTTCAACCTATGAGTGCTAACATCATTTATCTTCTAAAAGAAACAGTTGAATTGTTCTCATTTCTCTAAATTGATAGCCTACAACCTTCTTATACATTATCTTTTTGAAGTACCTGCAGCAGAACAGCTTTATTAAAAATGTTAGAGGGGTTGGCCTGGTAGCATGGCGGTTAAGTTCACACACTCCACTTCGGTGGCCCAGGGTTCACAGGTTCAGATCCCAGTTGCAGACCTAGCACCACAAATCAAGCCATGCTGTGGCAGCATCCCACATACAAAGTAGAGGAGGATTGGCACAGACGTTAGTTCAGTGACAATCTTCCTCAAGCAAAAAGAGGAAGATTGGCAACAGATGTTAGCTCAGGGCCCATCTTCCTCACCAAAAGAAAAAAAAGTTTAGAGATGACCAGCCTGGGATAAAGCTACATTTTTAAAGTCTGGCTGCACTTAAACCCATATTTTCATCGTTCTTTTGTCATTTCGTTAAGCATTGAGCTGGACTAGAATTATCTGTGCCTCAAAGGTCTCTTCAGCCAGTTGATGGCAGCTCCCTGACTCCCACTATCATTGATCCATACACAGCAGGAGGCGCCCCCCGGCTCTGCTCAGCACCTGCTGGTCCCAGAACACTGGACCCATCAAGCAGGCACATATTTTCCAAGGCAGCTTAGAAAACCACTTTCACTTTCAGAAGGGAAGCTGGATAATTATACTGCATGGAGCAGAGAGTCACGTGCCATTAAATGCTTAACAAGTGCCTTTGATAGGGATTTTGAAGATTCTTGAACACAAAGCAGGAGTGGAGCAAATGAAAGAGATTGAGAGAAGAAATGGTCCCGTGGTCAGGAAAATTGAAACACACGAAGATAGACTCTTAGGCCCATTCCTGTGACAATGGTAACAGCAAACATTTATGAGAGACCTACTCTGTGTAACGCACAATGCTGAGCCATTTACCTGGATTAGCTCCTCTCAACGCCCCAATGACCAAGGTAGGATTATTATCCCTACTTTACAAAGGAGGAAACTGAGGCATGAGAGGGTTCAGTAACTAGCCTAACATTCCGCTAAATGGTGGGTTTTAGACTCCAGAGGCTTTGTGCTTCCCATTGCAGCTCATGATGATGGTGACACAGGGCCTGGAACTTCCTCATAAGGAGTGTAAAATGCTGGTTTTCGCCCTGCCTCTCCCCTCCTCCAAGCTTTTTCCTGCTTCTGTGCCATCCTTGTGTTCCTAACCCTCTTCGATCCCAGATCACAGATTTCCGGGTGTTCTCCCACCTCTAGCGCCACCTCTCCTTGCCCCTCCTGGGCACCCTTTGCTCTGTGTTAGTGAAGAAAAGCCACTCAGCTAGATCCAGAGCTCTCTCCAGCCCGGATGTCCTCCTTAGAAATCTGGCTCTCCAAGAGACCTCGCTAAGGGTCCAAGCCATCCTAGGGTGCAGGGAATAAGGCGAGAGGCCACACACCAGCTCATCAGTCACTGGAGGAACACGGCTACGGCATCTAGCAGGGCCAAATCCTTCAGATACAGCCAAGTCCAGAAGTTGAAATGCACTGAAACTGGGCCACGATGCACCCCACAGTAGTGCAAATTTGGAACCAACACGATGGAGAGTTGGCTTCCAGACCTGTGCAGGCTCACCCTTGTCATCTCATTCGCCTCCAAACAACTGACGCTGCATTTTACACACTAGAGTATTTTGGACGCTTCACACAGTGCTATCACCATCAAGGAAGCGTGGCTGAACCCACTTACACAAGCACGCACACACGCACATGCACACCCACATACACATCTACATGTATTCTGTCCCTCTTTTCCTCCTTCATGTTTTTCCTTTAATGTTTATTTTCACTGATTCCCTCTTCATAGAAACAATACTATGATCATTTTAATGCCTATCATTTATTGAGCATTTCCTAGGGTTTCCCTGTGCTAAGTACTTTATACACAACCATCTCATTGAATCTTCACAGCCACCTACAAGAAGAGAACTGTCATTCCCATTTTAAAGACACTAAATATTAAACTTAATGAAGCTCAGAGACTTGCCCTGGGACACTCAGTGACAAACAGCTGGTGGACGTGAGAGTCAGACCCAGGGCCACCTGCCCTAAGACTCATGCTAGTAATCTCTGCAAGGGTGCGTGTGGACAACTTTGTAGCACATTCTGGAAAGGACCTATACTCCATGCTCCCTTCAGGGCAGGTCACAGAAACAGTCATTGGGATTAAGATTTTAGATAAAAATTACTTGCTCTAAAGTTCCTTTTTATTGGAGTTTTCCAATTTACTGTGGAGAAATGTAAACAAAGCAACTGATCGTCGCTGACTGTTTACCTGTTACCTTTCCCCCTTTTGTCCCTCATAGACAATGTTGCTCCTAAAATGGCCTAAGAGGCCACAAGGACACCAGACACAGGTCAGACCCAAACTCCAAGGGAAAGAGAAGGCTGTAGGCAAGAAAAATGAAGGAGGAGAAGAAAATGTGTTTATTTTCGTTATAGAGAAGAATCGCCCAAGGTGATTCTGCTTCTCTGAATGAGCATTGTGATCATCTTAGATGCACACGTTCCACTAACAAAAACCCCAATGTCCCCCTCCTGCGGGATTCAGAAAATCATGAACTATTTGTGGGATTCCATCACTATAACATTTCCCTGTGCTCTGACGGAATGAAGGTCTAAAAAGCACTCCTGCCTCTCACGGAAACATTTCCAAACCCAGGTACAGCATTCGAAAAAATGGAATATGTGAACATCTCAAACTAGAGAATTCCATGAATGCAATCTGTCCGATGCTCAGGGATGACAAGATCTATGTGAAAAGAGAAAAAAAATTACCATCCGAAGAAGAGAGTTCAGAAATTAAAGAGGTCGGTGAGCCATCCCAGAAAATATGAACCAACAGGTGTCATAGGAAAAAGGATTTCTGCTAGGAAATACCTGCAGCAGATTACAAATCAAGTGATTCATGAAAAAGAGATTAACCTTTGGTATCGAGTTGATTGAAGTCTCAGATGGCACTGGCCGCTGGCCATTCATGCCGTTGAGTACTCAGAAGGTGCCAACACTCCTAGGCTCCAGAGGTCAGACTGGGGCAGGACAGAGATGGAAGCCTGCCAAGGCTTACCAAAGGGCTGGCAGGCAATTTGATGTGGGAACTGGAGCTTGCCTTTTGAGTTTCCTGAGGCCCAGGCTTAGGTAAGTGTCCTTTGCTGACAAAGGGTCCTAAACGTTAACTACATACCACCATTTTTTCTTCGTTGCCCATAACACCTTTGACACAAACTAAATGCTTTTTCAAAGTTTGCATGGTTTCATGGCTTCTTTTCCTTACGAAAGGTTTATACTAAAAAAAAAAAAAAAAATGGTCATAACTGTTCCCATGCAGATGCCTTTTGAAATGACTGACTGTTCCATCAGTGTGAAATTACAGGCATTTCCAGATTCAGAGTGGATAGCAGGTAATAGAGGCTGCCTACGGAGAATCAGAGCAACATGGGCTTTTAGACACATTTGACCCTGTTGTGTATACACAAACATGGACACAGAGTCTTCTAAATCTTTCCTTTATTGGATGCCTTTCTATAAAGAAAGAACTACCCAACATGACTAATGCTTGCTTATAAAAACAAACTTCCCACAACTTTCATTAAATAAATACTAAAGCAAATCTGCAAATAAATGTATCAGCAAGACCCTCAGTCGATCTCAAAGAAGACTCTACTCAAGGACAAGTCTAGACGCATCTCAAGCACATCGTTCTGGAGGGATTATGGACTCCCTGCCACTTGCTCAGGATCTTATGAGGCTCACTGAGGTCTCTACCGCACTCTCACTTCTGGCAATAAGTCTGGAATTTACTTCAGTTGATTTAAAGAATTCGTGAACAAGAATTTTATCTGAATTGTCATCACCCTCGAGAAACTGGCCAGGCTGAAAAGGTGTCCTGCACTGGATGGCTGGGCAAGACAGGTCAGTGAGACCTGCCACATGTGTCATCACTCAGCACAGCTGCTTCATGACAGTAACAGGATCAGCCCCGGTCACCTGCTAACAGGCAGCATTGCAGGATTACCCCGCCATCTCTAATCAGACGCTGATAAGGACTGACACATTAAATAAGGATGTGCGCTGGATGCTGTTCCATCGACACCTCCACTTGGTTCCTAAACCCTAGGAGTCAGAATTTGTTGGTGGAATTCATATCAAGTAAGAGTGAAATACTCAAACAGCAGAGCGAGCCCCGGGTGCGAGGCATTTTGTTGCAGCAGTTTATAACTCCAGCTGCTGCAGTCAGGGGACCAGTTAGCAATGGGGAAGACAAAAAAAAAGCAGGATAAAGATGAGAACAACATAGAGAAAAGGGTAATTGTGAAACACCTTCCAGTGGTCTTTGGCCCCGTGGATGTCTTTCCCTGCAGCATAAAGCAAGGAGGCCTAGAAACTCCCCCTCATTACAGCTGTCACAGGCATCGCACGGACATTTGACAGAGTGCAAATACACTAAATTGGATCTTCTGACTTCTGGTTTTGCACAAACCAATGCAGTAGTAAATGGGAACAGAAATGGCCACAGCTACGGAAAATGATGAAGCTCAGTCAGGGCAGGAAAACTAGGTTCTCTAAGACCGAATTCTGAATAACCACAGGCAGGTCAGAAGCAAGAAATACATCAGCTCTAATTTAAAGAGGTTAACCATGAGTAGGCGTTAAGTGACCAAGGATCAATGGGAGACTGATCAGGGCAAAGGTGCATCTGATAAGGCAAAAGAGGGACACCTTCTCTACGACCTCACCTAACGTGTGTGAGTGTGTGTGTGTGTGTGTGTGTGTGACTATGCTCATTCCCCACGATGTCCACAAAGACTTTCAGAATCACCAATGCCTGGTGAGGAGCCCTAGGCTGGACCCCAGACCCACACTCTAGATATACCAGTATTTACAGCGTGTTTTAGTGTGATGCATGCACACACGCTTTAGTAAACTAAAATTTTAAATCTCAACCAATTCCTTTCTTACATTTCTAGAACTCCATGCCTTGAAATCTTAAATACCCTATAGACCTTGGAGCACTCAATACGTCTTCGAATGCACTATACGTCACAGAGCACCCTAGAGATCCTAGGATGCACTATAGATATTGTTGTTAAGGGACATTTGAACCAGGTGGCCACTTTCCTGATTCCCTGAGAGGATAAACCAAGTTCACAGCACCCATCACAGAACTGACTGACTGGAACAGAGCCCAGTGTTGTCGCCACTTCTAGGGAGAACCATGGAATTCAACCCAAGGGGGTGCATGCTCTATCACTTAAGACCAGTTTCATGAAAATAAACAACGTAAGTCAAAAAAGGGGCTATCCCCTTCCTGACTGAAAAATTAGGCCAAGCAAGGTACCTTGGGCTATGGGTCAAGGGGAGAAGCTTGCCCTTTGTGGACCTCTGGTTATGAGGTACAGCGACTTCCAGTGAGGTTCTTGCAGGGGAGTGGCAAGGAACAGGGCCATTTTACAGAAGGTGGCCCAGTCCCTTGTGGACTGATGAAGACCATCCTGCCCAGTGATGCTCAGGCATTTCCACAGACGTAGAAGAGGACGGACCACACTACGAACTACATGAATGGTGTCATTGGGAAAAGAGGGAGTTCAAACTGAGTCGCTGGTATAGGACAGTGCTCAGATTCTAGAATGATTTTAGAACTTCCTGAAAGATTTGTTTTCAGCATCCTTAAAGAGAACACTTTGAAACAGCCCCTTATTAGTTCAGGTCTGGAACCACTGTGAGAAAAGCAGATAAAAAATCTGGTAATTGAACCGTGACACGGGCTCAGAAATTCTCAGGCCCAGCCCTGAGTGTGTTTTATGACATTGTCTCAAGATGTGGAGATATCATCTGAAAAATGTTTATACACTTGAACTTTCTAACCAGTGATGTTAACAATTCAGAAAGCATTGCAATTCTCTAAAGATTCACTCCAGGAGTAAAAAGAATCCCTTTTCCCTTCTCTCTTTTCCTCCTGTAGTTTTGTGCTTCATTCTTGTGCTGTCTTCGACATAAATAACTATACTCACCTCAGCAGAGCTCCCCAAACATCGCTCCGGGAGCCTGGAAGAAAGGTCGTAAGTACCCTTCATCAATAGACGCTTATCTTCCTTTCCTCTCACATTAAAGGAAAAATCCCAGTCTGGGATTGCGCAGCCTCCAGATAAGAAAAAAAAATGAATATTCATTATACATTTCTAAATTTGGACTATTAATTTAGTAATTTTAATTTTGTTTTATTTTGAAGCTTTTTCCTGTTTGGGTCTAAATCCTAGGAGGTAGTTTGATGTTCCAAATCCCTCGGTTTCTAAATTCTCTAGAGTCCTATTCTAAACCAAGTGTTCACGTTAATTATATCCCCTAGCTCCCACTAAGCAGGAGAAATTCTTCGGAGAGAGTGTTATTTGAATAGAACTTCTTGGAATTGTTGCATCGGAAGTATTGTCCTGGGCCTCATGAGAAGAGGCGCACATGTACTAGGAAATGTGGCTGCCCAGGGTTTATGTAATTATCCAGTAATTTGTAGATTGCTTTAACAAAGTGGCATCTCTGTCTCAAAGGCTAACATGTGAAAGCTTAACCAGCACAGAAAATAAACTTGAATAATATCCTCATAGATTCCCACCCACGTGAAGGGACCTGGTCAAACAGTGGATTTTAGATTTCTTCAATTCTATTGTTTCAGAAATGGAGGATAGGACAAGGCCCCATTTCAAAAGGATCTTCCTCCATTACTTGCTATTAAAAATAAGGGCAGTTCCTCCCATTCAGACCAAGAAGGATTCTAAACTCAACAAAACTCAAATGTTTCTTGCTTTCAGTCAAGCAGTATAGAAAAATAAAGACTTAGAATTGTGGAAGTTTTAATGGCAGAGACCTTGGGGACGTCCCCTCAGACGTCCCAGCACAGTGTACCTGGATGTCAGTAACCCGTACTCTTCTGCTTAAACTGCTCCAGGGAAGACAACCAGGCTCCACACTTGCACCCAGCCAGGCCCAACTTGACATCAACTCCGTCCAGGGGGAGTCCCCGTGACAAACACAGAGCTGGAGGGGCTCACTGTAGAAGGCATGGGGCAGTTATGGAGAGCCATTGTCATGTACCTGGCAGATACTCAAAAATGTACACATTGCATCGATAAATCACTGCAAATACTGGTTTGGGAAGTGCAAGACCCAGGGCTGGAGTTAGCTGCTAGTAAAGCAGAGTAACCTTAGGGAAGTCACTTAACCTGTCTACCCTCAGTCTCCTCATCTGTAAAATGAGCACGTTGTTAATACGTGTGTCTCGCGCTACACCAGTCCAGGACCAGCTACATGATTTGTAAGGCCCAGTGCAATGTTCAAAATTCTTAAGAATTTCAAAGCAGTGACAGTAGAGCATTAAACCAAGCGCAGGTCCCTACTTGGATCACTTCACTTAATACTAAAGTTCCCCTAATATTCTGCTAATACGGAGTCACAGGGAAGCACGACCCCTTAACCTACACCCATTGAAGGTAATCCTCAATTCTGGCACAACCTGAAGCTTTTCTGTGTCCTCTTCCACGAACTCCTCGTCAGTTCTCCCCATCCTCTGCTCCGCTCACAGCCCCAGCCCAGCCATGGAGACATGTGAACATCATGCCCAGATCTCTAGCTCAGACGCCACTCAGCTTGTCTCTACCTCCTTTAATTTACTGACCCTCTAGCCCTTCAGGGGAGGAAACAAGATTGACTGGGAACCCAGAAGCCCGAATTCCAGTCTCAGCTCTGTTATGGGGACACGCATAGCTGCTTACCCACCTGGCCTCAGGCCCCCTCCCTCTGACTTATCAGAACACGGGTCTTATTCAGGTCATGTGCCCCCACCCCCAAGTTCCTAAAAGTAATCCTGTCCCCTTGCCCTTGAAATCACAGGGAACTAAATTAGAACTCATGAGAAATGTGGAGAGGTTTGCTGGGAAGGAAGCTTCGTTGCCCTTCTGAGAGAGCTTCCATCAGTGACCTCCCAGATCTGGAGCAGCTGCTTGACCTGGGGATGCTGGGAACTCCTGTGGTCATGTTACCTCTCACCCCACCCAGGAGGACGCCAGCTATGGAGCGGGGAACAAAGCCAAGAGAGTCCCAGAAAAGGGGAGCAGACCCATTGGGTTCAGTCCACTCGAAAGCCAGTCTTCTTTTTCTGAGTTTTTTAAGAATACTGCTCTTGTAAAATGTATCCCCAAGTGAGCTGAATAAATGACCGTTCAAAAACTTATCTCAGCCATTCAAACACACGGCTGCAGCTGCCCTTGTGAGGCAGTTTCTGCGCCTGCCCAGGGTTAGGTCCTGCTTGAAGGAAAAAGGTTGAAGCCCCACTTTAGGACAAATCTTCCTCCAAGAACCCTTCATCCTCTGAGTCCACTGCTCCCCTTTCTCAACTTCTTTGCATCTCTTTTCTGATTCAATGTTTTCCTTCTATGTTGTTAACTTTGATGAAACATACAAATACGAAAATCATCTAAGTAATGTTGGTAATGGTTTACAGATCACCTTATACTCTGATAGATCCTCTTCCTTGTTTAACTTGGTTTTCCTAACCACTGGAGGAAAGTGGTACTGTACGCCATTTCACAGACAAAAACCTGTGACCTCTCATGGTTGGGCGACTTGCCCAAAGTCATGTAGATGCACTGAGGGTGGCACTGGGACCTGAGCCCAGGTCACTTGTGCCCAATCAGGTGCATTTTCTACAAAAGGGAAGTTATTTAAAAGACCTACAGGCTCTTCCTTATGGCTGACAGATCCACCATCATTGAATGATTGATTCCCTTCAGACTTTGAAGAGAGGCATGCTTCACAAAGCTCAACCTTGAGAGCAGCAGGGGGGAAAATGCCCTGACAAATCTCGCTTCCTTTCGTCAACAGTTCTCTGTCCTACATTGTTCTCAGCATTGTCTGCACTTCCCTACTAGTCGCTCGGCAAGCCAAGAGCTGGCCACAGCCAGCTGCAGACATGCACCGCTGGCTCCCCTGCGTGCTGTGGCCTCCTTGAGGGGCCCAACCAAGACACTGCCTTCCTCCCAGGTCCTAAGGAGGCTAGGCTCTGCAGGCCACCAAGCCACAGGGGACCTCCTGAACCACCTGTTATTGTGACCATGTGCATGGCCTAATCAGTTTGTTTTGATCAGAGTGTTCCAAAAAGGAAACAAAGCCTATATTTATTAAAAAAAAAAAAAAAAAAAAGACAAGTCCATTTGCCCAGCCCCCTCTCAAATATATGGACTTCACTGGGCATCTTCCTAAAACCCACTGGAGACATGAGTGAAGACCACTTTCCCACAGTGAAGGTGACTCCCAAGTTTCGGGGTTAAACAATACTTTGCCCACAGTGAAGGTGATCTCCTGGTTTTGGGGGTTGAACATTGAGTCTGTTGGAAGCTTTTCTGAAGCTCCTTTATCAGCCAGAAACTAAGTCTGTGAGGAGCTGGAAAGATTCAAGAGGAGCAATGATTAACTCACACACCTTAGAGGGTTTGCTATCTAATGAAAGAGGAAAAAAACCAAATAAACTTATGTGAGTACATATAACAGGGACATTTCAGCACATTCATGTGTTGTGATGTTACAGGTTGAATTGTGTCTTCCAAAAAGAGATTGTTGATGCCCGAACACTTAGTACCTCAGAATGTGACCTTATTTAGAGATAGGGTCTTTACAGAGATAATTGAGTTAAGTGGACGTCATTAGGGTGGGCCCTAATCCTGAATGACTGGCATTCTTATAAAAAGGGGAAATTTGGATAAAGATACGCACATGGGGAGAAAGTTATGTGAAGATGAAGGCAGAGATCTATAAGCTAAGGAATGCCAGAGATTGCCAGGAAACCACCAGAACTAAGAGAGGCATGAACAGATTCTCCCGCACAGCCTCAGAAGGCACCAACCCTGCAGACAGCTTGGTCTCAGACTTCTGGCCACCAGAACTGAGACGACACATTTCTGTTGTATAAGCCACTCAGTTTGTGGCACTTTGTTACAGCAGCCTTAGCAAATTAATATGGTGATAACGGTACATTCAGTCCACACAGGTTCCTGGAACAGCTTCATCTCATGAGGACCTTCACACTTGAGGTTTCTCCAAATCTGTGCATGGTTGGCTCCTTCTCACCATAGAGAACTCAGCTCATATGACACCTCTTCAGACCCTTCCTGACCACCCAAGCTGAAGAACATCCTCACCTCCATCACTCCATCCCATTACTTGATTTATTTCCTTTTTTTATTCTGTGAGGAAGATTGTCCCTGAGCTAACATTTATTTCCAATCTTCCTCTTTTTGCTTGAGGAAGTTTGTCACTGAGCTAACATCTGTGCCAATCTTCCACCATTTTATGTGGGATGCAGCTACGGCATGGCTTGACAAGCCGTGCTAGGTCCACGCCTGGGATCCGAGCCTGTGAACCCTGGCACACCAAAGCAGAGCGCAAACTTAATCACTATGCCACCAGGCCAACCCCACTTGATTTATTTTCTTGACAGCACTTGTCACTCTCTCACTCAGTTGTTTTGTAGGTTTATCATCTTTCTCTACTCCGCCGCCATGTAAGCTCCAGAGGGAAAAGTTCTCATCTGTCTTGATGGCAGCCATGCATCTTAGTGGGTGCTGAATAGATATTTGTTGAATAGGAGCACAAAGCGACGGGAATTAAGAAATTAGGAATGGAAAAATCTCTTTTATTCATGTCTTCATTCAGTTTATTTAGTAAACACTTATTAAAAACACATGAGTGTCTAGAACTCTACAAGATGAGAGAAATTCAAAAAAACTTGAAGTCCTAGCCATTGATAAACATAGGAAACTTCCCAAAATAGACCTATGCAATACATGGTAATTAGGAAAGCGTGGTTACATCCTATAACATCTGAAATTAATTTCAGCATTATCACCACTTCACTATCCTCTTCCTTCCTTCACCTTTCTGTGTGTGGAGCAAGAGTCCAGAGAAAGGGGACAATGGAATTAAAATGTGCCGAGATCCTCCCTGGAGGATAAACTCCTAACTGCTTCTTCCTTTCCACCCCCAAACTCACAACCCTGAGAGAGCCTCAGGGAAGTCTCAGCAGCTTCAGCTCCCCTGTGTCTGTGTCTTCAGCTCCCCCTCACCTGTGTGTCACTCCTTCCACCTCCCAATGAGACAAGGCTATCAGGAACAGATTGATTTGAGAGTAGAATGAAATTTGTGACGATGCCTCATGCTGCTTCTCTACCCAAATTAGGCTCTGAACAGTGACTAACAGTCAACGGCCCTTGCAGTTTACATCCTTGCAGTTTACACTGCTGCCCATCCCCATCCCTCTCACTCCATAAGACCTGCCCAGGCACACTGCCTCAGGCTGGAGCTGGACAAAGAGGTGTTGCCTGCGTCTCCCTCACCTCGACCCTTGATCTTGTGGCAAGAAAGTGTTTTGGTTTGTGAATCCTAGCAACTGCTCATCCACTCACCAGCTGTGTGAACTTGCACAAGTTCTCTAAATAGTCTATTTCCTTCATTGGGCAATGATGATCCCTACCTCACACCAGTGCCATAAAAGGAGCATCTGTGAAAGCACCAGTAAGGTGTCTTTTTATAGTAGATACTTAATAATTATCAGTTGAATATGAACATTTTCAGTTTTATATATGGAGTGTGCATCCTTTGTAGCTATTGACAAGAATCATCTTACATACAGCCCATGTCAATGAGGAAGTTTTGCCAACATTAATTTTAACGGGCCACAGATTAGCTAGGAGGAAGTTAGGCAGAAGATGAAAGACAAATGACCTAGGTCTGGAGGGGGTGGGCTGGTGAGGAGCCCAAGAAAAGACTGAGGAAGCTAAAGGAGCCACACCACAAGGAGGCTAAGTTCCGGGACTCCCTGGGCCACAGCCTAAAGAACAGCAGTGCAGCTCAGGGCCTTGCTGTTCTTGACAAGATAGCATGGCCTGGATTCAACTGCTGTACCTGGAAACAAAATGAACACTTTTGCGCAAGGACCAGAAACATTTAGGTAGAGCTCTGACTCAATTGTGGCAGAAACAAGATGAAACTAGGAAAAAAAGCATAACTTCGAAAGAAGCCTGGGCTAGGACCCCATGAATCTAATAAGGATCCCAAAGAATGTGTAGGAACCAGGCAGACAATACGAAAGTGTGAAGCGGAGGCTGGAGTAGGGAAGCAGGTGTAAAATGCTTGCGTTGTGAGTAAGCACATTACCTTCCTGGTGCCATAGCCTTTAAAACACTGCCACATGGCCCACCAGTCACAAGTTCATGATCTCTTACAGCATATCCACAAATTTCCTACTTATATGTAGTTTGAGACCCCAGATTCTTCACATCGCAATACACTACTTTCTTAGTGGAATGGCTTAGTGGGTGGGACGTTGCTGACAATGGGAAACAGACAGGAGAGGAGGCAACTGGTCTAGCCTCTAGGTGATGGCAGAAGGCTTCTATTTGGGAACCTGGAGGTTCCATCATCGATGTTGGAGAGGCCTCGCCAGGCTCTGACTTTTCAGTTCAGTCAGCTAGACCCTTCATCACCACTAAGGTATCAACAACAACAACAACAAAAAGCCCAGGAACATGAGATAATAAAGTATTTATGACGATTTTCTTATATAAAAAAGGGAGTGTAGGGGCCAGCTTGGTGGCATAGTGGTTAAGTTCGCATGTTCTGCTTCTGTGGCCCTGGGTTCGCAGGTTCAGAACCTGGGCACGGACCTACACACCACTTATCAAAGCATGCTGTGGCAGCATCCCACATACAAAATAGAAGAACATTGGCACAGATGTTAGCTCAGGGACAATCTTCTTCACCAAAATAAATAAATAAATAAATAGAGGGAATGTAACCCAGTTCTGAAAGATATCACAGTTATCTTTCTAGGACGCCATCTTCATCTGTTGTCATGATAAGGAGCCATCGCCGGGTGGAGAAGCACATTTGCAAGCTGGTGGCATGAACTGCACAAGCCTGACTGACGTAGTTGCAAAGCAGAGATTGCCTGTTCTCACATAGTCACCACCACATCTCTGGTTCAACTTGCCCACTTGCAACTGGTACCCATGCAGATTGTGTAGGAACAATTTCACGAATCAATTTTTAGTAAGCATGTGAACTAAATGATTACATTTATAGGCCCCCAAACTGGAACACCTAGGAAAGATCAGTGTCTCTTCTGAATGTCTTGGTGGTCCTCGTGGTCTTGCCGAGGATAAGGAGATACCTGAGACATAAGAAATGAGGCCCATCATTCGTTGGACCTCTCATTTGTTGAATGGTCATGGCCAGGCCTCTTCACACCCATACCTGTGTCTCATTTGCAAATAGGATAATGATCTCTTCCAACTCATTCTTGATGACTGGAAAAGACTATAATGACATCCTAATTCTCTCCAGACTATGGAAGTTGCTATCGGACTTTGTCATCAGCATTGCCAAGAAACACTCACGGGCTTGATAAGTAAGTTACATTGAAATAATTAAATATTTCCCAGTGGCTTTTTTGAAAAGAGTTGAAATACAGAAATAAAATTAACCATACAGATAAGCACTAAAATACCAGGTTGAAAGTGACTTTTATTTGGGAGTCAGTCTGCTCCCTAGGTTTATACCACATTGTTCATCACAAGCAAGAGCATCCTAGTACCCACATGGCTGGAATAAGCTACCTTGTCACCAATCAAGGCAGATTAAAGATAAAACTGAAGAGTTGAAAAATATCATCTATATTGCCTTGGGTTTGCTTAGTATTCCTTCCTGAGGGGATGAGAGGAATTAAAATAATAGAAACTTAGACAATAAACCCATTAAATCAAGGATACGAGAACAATCAGTAAATAATGAAGTGGAAGAAACAGCTACATCAAAAAACCTTGACCAAAGATAGTTATTGTGACGAAGTGCAAGGTATAGCTGTACTTGATGTTCTTTTTGTATTTGCTGTTTTTTTAAGTGTTTAAAGTCACTGTTTCTCAGAGTGATAAGAAAAATATTCAACTCTGAAACTCTCAGCTTTAACCTGCTAAATAAAATTGGATGTTCCAGGAAAGTAGGACACGGGTAGATGTGATCATAGATTCTGAATTCAGTGTAAATTTTGGCCTTACTTTCGTCTCCCTTTATTCCCAACCAAAAAAAAAAAATTAAAGAAACCTTACAACCACGACCATATTGTCTCAAATGCTTGCATTTTCTTAGTCCTAAATTCTTCTACTGTCATCTTCTAGGGAAAAGACCTTGGTGGTTTGGTTGTCCTCATTTGACACATTAGCCACAAGCCTTTCACATACAGAAAACCAGAGTCATGTATAAATAAGCGTTCATGGAATCTCTTTCAAAATACCCAACACAGCGTTTTCAGAGAGCAGTCTCTATCATAGGCCCATCAGTTACTGTAATCACATCTCCCACTGGCTAGACACCAGTCAGAACATATTTTAAGAATTCAAAAGCCACTCTGTCAAAGACAAACCAGCTTGACTTTGGTTCCAGTATTCAGATGGGGAGCCAGCAGTGCCCGGTTGTCCAGGAGTTCGCTGAGCTGTCCCAGAGGACACTTGCAGGGGACTGACATCATTGTGGTCATTCAGCCACAGGAGGAATCAGGCAAGTGCCTGATTTTGCACAAGTTTTCATTTCCTCTCCACGTAGATCCTAAAGCTTGAAGGCTCTGTTGTTCAGGACACAATCTGAAGGAGGAAGTTGAACACTGTTTCCTGTGATATGACCCCTCTGACTGAAGAGAGCCCAGCAGAAATTCTGGCCTGGCCTTGGCTTCCATAGTGAACCTGCTTGATTCCCATCTTTGTGTAGCATAGATGAAAAGTCTTCCTGGGCAGAGGCTGGGGACACTGGTCTTCTCCTCGTTAGCCAGGCTTAACCCTGGCAAAGAAAATGAGCTTCTATCTATGGTGACCTTGCATAGCTAGAGGCAAAGCCATTTCCTCCAGTCCCAAAGGAAGTGACGTGGGAAGGCAACTCAAAGAAAATGGCCACTTTGAAAGTATGTGTGTTTGTACGTTTTGGTTGTTTGAGGAATTACTTCCAGGTCCTTGTCAGGCACACTCCATAACTGACACCGTAGGTGGTTCAACCTGAGGAAGGCAGTGCTGTTCCCTTGCATAAGTCACCAGAACTCAGACAATGTGCTCCCCTGGAGGTGGCCTAATGAAGCTCACATTTGGAAGGTCAGAGCTACCACTGGGTCACACTAGATCTCATTTATGACGCACCTTACTTCACAGCTGAGGTGCCTCAAAACCCGTATTCAATAGAATCAATTAGGTGTGTGTTCTGTGAAGTTGATCATCCTGTTTAATTTGGAACTTCCCATAATTGCTCCATCAGCCTACGTTATTCTGGGCTTCCTTTCCCAACTAGATGCTTCAGATCCAATTTGCACTTACCTGTGAAGCTGTGCTATGAGAAAACTTAGATATTTAAGAAATTTTATGAGTATTCTCACTTAACTCATGAGTTTGTTTAGAGCAGAGTTTCTCAAAGAATGCCCAGGAGCATCAGCATCTCCTGGGAACTAGTTAGAAAGATAAATTCTCAGGCCTCACCCCAAACCTACTAAGTCAGAATCTCTGAGGGTGGGACTCAACAATCTGTGTTTGAACAAGGCCTTCCATTGATTCAGACGCAGCCTCAACTTTGAGAACAACTGGCTTAAAAGAGAGATCTCTCTTTACCATAGTCAGTGAAGGCAAAATATTTGTACGTATGTAATGTTTGGGTATCATGAGAATATAGAGTAAGTTTTCCCATTAAAGTAGGAGAAGAAACATGGGGCGGAATTTCACTTCATGGATTATCTTCAAATTTGTTTCTCCGGGAGCAGAGTTCTTAACCAGGCATATAAAACAGAGCAGAAAACATCCTGGAAGATGTTTTAAACACTCAATTATTTTGGCAAAGGATGACATGTCCTTTACTCCTCAGTCACCTCCCAGCAACCTTACCACAGTGTGCAACTCTGGTCAGAGAACCCCTCAACCAGACTGATGGAGAAAGGGTACCCCTCTGCGGTTTAGCTCTTCTAAAACCAGCCCCAGCAATACAATTGTCAAGATCCAGTAAGCAAGTAAGTTGGTGAAAAATGACCACCATACAATATTTGTCTCAAAGATAGAAATAAAATACACTCAGCTTTCTCCAGTCACTTCTCACTGAAAACGGGGATCTAGATACACAGTTTTGCCTTGATAATACTACAGGGTAGTATGCCAGGCATCTGCCTCTGAGAAAAATGGCAGGTGAACTAGAGAGTTAACATTTCCACCGCTTGAGCCCCTTCTTTATCTCATAGAAGAAGCAAACTGAAGATCAGGTCTCCCCTTAGAAATCTGCCGGTGGTTTTATGGTTTTCATTAAGGAACCAATGGTCTGGTTGAAAACTTAGCAACTTGAGAGAACTTAAGTCTCTCAAAGGACATTGAGTAAAGACCCATTTTGTCAGAAACACAGATGTTTTTAATAAGGATGTTCAGTTTTAAAAGATATGAATAACATTTGAGTCTTTCTCTCATGTCTGATTTCTTAATCATTCAAATTAGTTACCATTTAATGTATCCTAAAAATAATCAATGAAAAGAAAAGGAGAAAGTATTGCCTTACTAAGGGTCTCCCACCATTATTTAAATATAAAAGAATTGTTTTTCAGTGAAGTTCATGGGATAAGTTGCCAATTCTCATTTTTATGGAAAATCCGTTTTTGTGTGGAATAACATTCCCTACCCAGGGCATTAAAAATGGGGCAAAGTTAGCAATTGAGGCGAACTTCCTGTTTTGAAGCAAAGACTGGCCAAGGCCACCAAAGACCCAGTCTGGGGACAAAGTTCAAGCCTAAACAAGGAGTGAAGGATATAGGGAAAGACTAAGGGTCAGATTCCAGAACCAAGCAGACTTTAAAAGAGAGAGGAGTGAAGAAAGAGGAAGTAAAGGACACGTTGCCTACACAAACCCGACTAGCCCTGTGCAACCTAAAACTTGTATCAGGGTCAGCTGTCCGGCCCTCTCCCTGGATGGATGCTCTCTTTTCACCATTCTTTCTGTCCCTCTATCACTGCTGATGCCCTCTGCCTCTCCAAGGAAGGCTCCTCATGGGCTCCTTATGTCTGATTCTAACTACTCACCAAAACTGCCTCCTGCCAGAGAGATTAACTGATATTAATTCATTGATATTAAGTTTCAGGAGCAATTAATTGACATTGATTCAATTCTATAAATGTAATGTAACTAAAGTGTTATATAAAGAGTTTAGAACCCAGCCACATGGCATCTAAAACAATGAAGTGCATAGATTTCTCAGAAGTCTAACTGAAAAAAAAGTTAGGACAAACATGCAAAATTGGGAATGACGAGAGCTGTGAAGAAGATATTTTGTTACGCGAAAACTATGGGCAACTCTGTTAATAACTCTAAAATGGATGATTTTGGGAGATGATACGTATTGAATTAAGAAGTAGGACATTTTAAGAGACAGATAATCATGAAAGAAATGGACATCATTATCAAATAAGTGCGTCCCAAAAAAGCTCTAACCAGTTAGTTTTTGGGCAAATTATACACATTTTTTACAAGTAAATACTCCTTGTGCTGTACACAGTCCCATGGAAAAATCTGATACACTTTTCCATTCATTTTATGACTCTACCATAACCCAGATTCTGCAACCTCACATAGAAAACACAAAATAGAAAACTGCAGGTAAAACTCACTTTTATAATATGGATATAAAAAAACCGAACAAAATAAACCTAGTGCAACAACTCAAAAAAAAATAATACATGACCCAAGATGTCTTATTTGTAAATTTATGCATGGTTAAGTATTAGTAAATCAATTTATATAACACATCATTTCAGGGACATGGGAGAAAAGATAATTATTTCAATAGATATCCAACATTTAAGAGCCATTCCTGAATTCTGAAAAAGAAGTACTTAGCCAGCTAGGAATAGAGAATTACCTTAACATTCCAGATAATAATATTTCTTAGATGAGCAGTGAATATTTTAATTAACAGTGAAATTCTATGGGTGCCATTATAAAAATCAACAGATAAACAAACGAGGGACTCATGACAACAACAACTCTTATCTCCATTTTTAAAATTCATGCACAGTGAAGGAAACCATCAACAAAACAAAAAGGCAATCTACTGAATGGGAAAATGTATTTGCAAATGATATATCCAATAAGGGGTTAATACCCAAAATGCATAAAGAACTCATACAACTCAATACAAAAAAACAAATAATACAATTAAAAAGTGGGCAGAGAACCTGAATGGACATTTTTCCAAAGAAGACATACAAATGGCCAATATGCACAAGAAAAGATGCTCAACATCATCAATTACTAGGGAAATGCAAATAAAACCACAATGAGATATCACCTCACACCTGTCAGAATGACTATTATCAAAAAGATAATGGTTAAGTTATAGATAGCTAAGTTAAGATAGTGGTTAATTTCAGCGAGCTCTGCTTCAGAGGCACAGGTTCAGTTCCCAGGCGCAGACCTACACCACTTGTCAGTGGCCATGCTGTGGTGGCAACCCACATACAAAATAGAGGAAGACTGGCTCAGACGTTAGCTCAGGGCAAAACTTTCTCAGCAGGAAAAAAAAAGACAATAAATAACAAGTGTTGGTAAAGGTTGTTCTGGAGAAAAGGGAACACTCGTGCACTGTTAGTGGGAATGTAAATTGGTGCAACCACTACAGAATCCTCAAAAAATTAAAAATAGAACTATCTTACAATCTAGCAATATCACGTCTGGGTATTTTCCTGAAGAAAATGAAAACACTAATTCAAAAAGATATATGCACCACTATGTTCATTGCAGAATTATTTACAATAGCCAAGGCATGGAAGCAGCCTAAGTGTCCATCAGTAGATGAACGGATAAAGAAGATGTGGTGGGGGGGTGAGGGGAGAGGGGTGACGGAATATTACTCAGCCATAAAAAAGAATGAAATCCTCCCATTTGTGACAACATGGATGGATCTAGAGGGTATTATGCTAAGTGAAATAAGCCAGACAAAGAAAGAAGAATATAATATGATTTTACTTAGTATGGAATCTAAAAAAACCAAAAGAAATGAACAAACAAAAGAGAACAGAAACAGACTCATAGATACAGAGAGCAAATTAATTGTTGCCAGAGGGGAGTTGGGGGAAGGGCAAAACAAGGGAAGGAGATAAGAGGTACAAACTTCCAGTCATACATAAAGAAGTCATGGGGATATAATTTACGGCATAGGGAACACAGTCAACAAGATTGTAATAACTTTGTATGATGACAGATGGTCATTAATCTTATCAGGGTGATCATTTTGTCATGTAAATAAGTGTTGAGTCACTATGTTATACATCTGACAATAATATAATATTGTATGTCTACCATACTTCAATAAAAAAATAAAAATAAACTGAAGACCTCCCCAAAATAGAATAAAATTAAACAAAAATTCATATATATGTGTACATGTGCATGTATATATATATATATATAATATATATATCTTCTAGCCAATTCACAAAGACATGAATTGAACAAAACAGTTACATAGTAAGTAGAAAGAGATAGAATTTCTTTCCAATGCATAACTATCTATATAAAAACAAAACACACTTCCACACACATACATGAACCAAAACAGAAAATAATAAATAAAAATTCAACAGCTCTTATATGTTTTACATATTTTTATAAATATATATACATACATACATATATCCAATTGGAAAACATAATTAAAAAATTATCTAATTCACAATAACAGCAATACACAAAATATTAAAGTATAGTCTTAATAAAAACTATAAGGGACCTGCATGAAAAATACAATGCTTTATAGAAGGACATAAAGAAAAAACAAATAATCATGTAAATGTTATAAAGACATCAATCCTTCCCAAAAAGATCTATAGGTTCAAACTATTTCCAAACAAAAATTCTAGCATCCAGTAAGTAACTTTACATTCTCAGACAAACCGCTTTAGATAATTTAAGATGCCAAGTAAGAGAATCCACTGTGAAGCACTCAAGCAAACACCCAGAAGAACTTCGGCCTCATCGGGCAACATTTACTGAGCTCGTAACTTTGGATAAACAACAATTACCAACACTGGCAACTAGAATACTGTGCGTGCTCCTAAGAGCACCTGGCCAGAATCTGGAGGCACTGGCAGGTGCTCAGGTGTGCCACCAGTAATGAGAACAGCTGATGCCCAGCAGGGAGCAACTGGGGAGACTAGCAACTGCTCTGAGCAAGTTGTCCTCCGCTGGTCCTTAACCTCACAGCCCAGCTAGAGCATTCCCACCAGAACATAAACTGAGTGCTAAAGAGCAGCAGCCTGAGGCTCCTAGGGGAAACGCTCTCTGCGGACGCTAGAAATGGTGGAAAGAAGAGAGACCTGGGTTTGAGGATGCTCTGAACAAAAATCTGAGAGAGAACCTGCAATGTGTTGGCCACCAAAAATGCAAGGTGTGGAACAGAAGAGGGAGAACTTGAGTCCAGTCTTGCTTCTCCAATTTGACCTAGGGGCCACTGGGATGGTGAACTCCTGTGCCTTCAGAGGAAGAAGAGGGATGGAGGGACTGGCTCCTCACCTGCCCCAAGCACTGCCATACTGTAATATGACAACCATGGCTGACAAGTTCCAAAAGAGAATAGAGATCAGCATTGCCCAACTCCAGGATCTGCCAATCTACCAGACTCTACAAGGCCAGTGTGAATGGCAAGGTATAGAAGAGAGAAGAGTACTGGCTGAGTCGCCAGTGGAGCAGGAATGGGGCTTGCCCCACAGGAGCCCATGGCTGGGCTGCAGCCCTCCCACTAGTGTTCAAGCACCTCTGGCACATCAGCAAGATCACACTCTCCCTGCACCTGACCATAGAAGAGACTCCAAGAAGAGTGCAGGGGTGTATGAGGTCTCCGGATCATTGCTTGAATCCTGGCATGTCCAGGACCTCCAGCTGTAATATCATCCCTCTTCCCCTTCTCCTCTCAAAATTCTACACGTTTCAAGACTCAGTTCAAATGTCTCTGTCTTTTCTGTGAAGTATTCCCCGACTCCATCCTGGCCCTATAAAGGCAACTCTGTCAGAATTGGGCTGGCCCAGTGGTGTAGTGGTTAAGTTCGAGCATTCCTCTTTGCTGGCCTGAAGTTCACAGGTTCGGATCCCAAGTGCGGACCTAGCACCACTCATCAAGCCACACTGTGGCAGCACATAAAATAGAGGAAGATTAGCACAGATGTTAGCTCAGAGCCAATCATCCTCAAGAAAAAAAAAAGAATTGATCACTCTGAACCCCCTATTCCCTGGCACTTTGCTTACATTTCCAACGTGGTATTTGTCTCACATTGCCTTTGATTCTAGTTACCTGAATTCAGATCTGTAGACTGTAGATTGTATGAAAGAGGTGGGACCATCCCCTCCTCTGATGCCTTGAACAATAGTTTGCCCAAGAAATTTTATAGGGATGCTCAACAAATATTTTGAAATGAACTTAATTCTTAACTCTGCCTGTGATTGAGTTGTGGAGGGGAATAAAATTCCAGTCCCTCTTTTGGCCACTCCTTGGGACCCTTGGGACACAGTGCACTTAAGTTCTCGGGCATTAATTAACCGAAGAAAAGAACTCAGCCTTCAGGTTTCCTGGCTTTTACCCTGCTACGCTCTGTCTGGCTCCTTGCAAAAATTTCAGAGCAGTCGCCTCCGTCCGCTTGCTCCAGTTCTGTCTTCATTCGAAACACTTGCCAAAGACGAAATTAATTTCATTTTGCTCTGACAATATGATGTTCATACAAAAATTCTTGAGTGTTTCACACTTGCCAATGTTTGAACATGGATTTCTTTCACACTCTCTGTTATATTTTCTTCTGGAGGCTTAGTTTGGCAATTCTGCCATCTCCTTTAAGAGATGTGCTATCTTTGCCAAAAAAAAATATTTTCAAGTCAAAATTCTTTCCTTCCATACACACATACATATATGGTATATTCACCTCATGCATAACCCAATACAGAGTCTCTCTGTCCCCATGCAAGGTACAGATTGGGAAGAAGAGTGGTGGGCCTCCCTCCTTGCTGGGACATCAGCCTAGGGGACGCAGGACATACACAGCCAGTCTCTTGTGCCTACTGGGGTCTACCAGCCCAGGCAGATCAAGGGTAGGAGGAAGCACTGTGGAGCCCTTTACTTCAGACATTGTGACATTCCACTCCTCAGCTTTAGCTTTCCAGCTTACAAACACACACACACTCCCCCTACACTCTGCTGTGTGCCTGCCAGAGAGCAAGAAAGTTATTCCCAGCTGCCGGGCAGCCAAGAGCTGTTACAGCTGCAGGCAGGATGGTCCTGAAGGAGAGTGGAAGTGGCTCTTCTCTCAGGCAGGAAAGGCACGTCCTCACCACCGTCCCCTGCCTCAAGGGGCACACAAATGCCTGGTGCACGCTGAGGAGAACATGCATGTGGGCATCAAATGAATCCTCTGGCACAAGAACCAAAGAGGTTCTCATCTCTTAAAAGCTATTCAGTGCAGGGTGGTATCAGACAATTTACTCCTTCCGTAGGCAAGGGACTGTGCCATGCAGAGAGGCACCAGCACACGGCGTGTGCTCACTCCAGGACAGAGGGCACAGCTCGCTTGGCAGGGTACGGCTGTGGAGTCACATTCAGCATTTACTTCACAGCTTCAGTTGCCACGTTGACTTCAGAGCCGAAAGTCCCTGTCAGTACCTTCTAGGTGGTTAGACAAGAAGACAGCGAATATAGCTCACAGCAACATGCCCACAACCACCAAAAATGATAAATAGCAACCAAAAAGAGGAGGGAAGGAAGGAAGGGAGGAGGGAGGGAGGGAAGGAGGGAGAGAAAGAAAATGAAAGAATGAAAGAAGTGGAGCCAATGGGTGAAGGGGGTCAAAAGGTACAAACGTCCAGTTATAAAATAAATAAGCCACTTAAGCCACTAAGTTTGCGGTAATTTGTTACAGTAGCGATAGGAAACTCATACCATATATATCCAAGAAACCACTGACACTGTCCTCAGACAACTATTTATCTACTCTGGTCACTATAGATTAGTTTGCATTTCCTAGAATTTCATATACATGGAATCATACAGCATGATGACTATAGTTAATAATACTATGTTGCATATATGAAAGTTGCTAAAGAGTAGATCTTAAAAGTTCTCATCACAAGAAAAAAATTTATAACTACGTATGATGACAGGTGTTAACTAGACTTATTATGGTGATCATTTCACAATACATATAAATATCGAATCATTATGTTGTACATCTGAAACATATAATGTTATGTGTCAATTATATCTCGATAAAAGAAGACAAAGAAAGAAAGCGAGCTAGCAATTTGCTAGCAATTTTTAAGTCTGCCACACATGCACTTGAGCACTCTGGTAGAAGAACCATTCTCTTTCATCCAGGAATAAAGTGGGCTGCATCAAGCAGATAGGCAGAGGTGTCTCTGAGGTCCCGGGCTGACAGCAGCCCCTACAGGATTCCTCGGAGGAGACAACTTTTCCCCATCAGAGCTGCAGAAAGACCCAAGGCTCTTCATCACATCCTCAGCGACGAACACCTGCCCCACGGAAGTGGCCATGGGACCATCACAAGGTTTGGAGACAGAAGGCTGAAGTATTGAGCCCTTGTTCTTTTCTTCCTAATTATATATTCAGGAGCAATTCCTTTAACCTGTTTGAATCCAGTGTCATGCAGAGGGTGGCCCAAGGGGAGCAGGGAGTAAGACTGGAAAAGTCAATTGGAGCAAACGTTAATGGACCAGTATGCCAGGCACAGAACACACTGGCTCCCCTTCTCTGATTATTATTCCTCTCTTTACCTTGATTCGTCAGCATAAAAATACAGGAGGCACCCTGTAGGGCATGCCCTGCATCTACATCCCTCTGGAGTGTCCCTGAGACACCAACCAAGCCAAGGATATCATTTGCCAGAAGCGGAGGCACACTTCCCTGGAGGAGCCCTGATATTCTGGAACAATTCTTGCTCATCTCAGCAATGACTGGCAGGAATCCAAAGATCCCAGGTAAGCTGACTGGATGCGGCAGGCAGAGCCCCTGCTGCACTTATTTTTAAATCAAAGTAAATTATTCGGCTTAGTTTTGGTTTTAGTTTTTAACAGCTTTATTGATATATAATTGACATACAATAAACTGTACATGTTAAAATGTACAATTGAGAAGTTTTGACAAATGCGTATGTGAATAATGTCCATGTCCTAATGCCCAGAACCTGTGAGTAGGTTACCTGGCACAGTATGAGGGACTTTACAGATGTGACTAACTTAAGAATCTGGAGCTGGAGAGAGAATCCTGGTCTATCAGGTGAGTGCAATGTCATCACAAGGGTCCTCATAAGAGGAAGGCGGAAAGATCTAAGTTAGGAGAAGATAAGGTGACGACTGAAGCAGAGATTGGCATGAGCAGCCACAAGCCAAGGAACGAGGGCAGCCTCTAGAAGCGGAATGAGGCAAGAAAACAGATCCTCCTCTGGAGCCTCGAGGAGAAAGAAGCCTGCCAACACCTTGGTGCTAGCCCCGTCAGACTCAGTTCAGGCTTCTGACCTCCAGACTATGAAGGAATACATTTGTGTTCTTTTAAGCCACTAAATGTGTGGTAATTTGTTACAGTAGCGATAGGAAACTCAGACAGTATACATCCAGGAAACCATTGCCACTGTCCCCAGGCAACTATTTATCTGCTCTGGTCACTATAGATTAGTTTGCATTTTCTAGAATTTCATATACATGGAATCATATAGTACATACTCTCTTTTGATTGACTTCTTTTCATTCAACATAGTTATGTGAAGATTCGTCTGTTTTTACACATATCAACAGTTTATTCCTTTTATTGCTGAGTAGTATTATGATGTATAAATACACCACAATTTGTTTATCCATTAACCTGATGACAGCCATTTGCATCACCTCTCGTTTTTTGGTATTATAAATAAAACTGGTACAAATATTCATTTTCAGATCTTTGGATGGTGTTATGGGTTGACTTGTGTCCCCAAATAAAGGATATATTAAAGTCCTAATCCCCAGTACTTCAGAATGACTTTAATTAGAAGGGTCATTAGAGATGTAACTAGTGAGGATGAGGTCACACCGGAGTATGTGGGCCCCTAACCCAACGTGACTGGCGTCCTTATTTGAAGATGGCCATGTGAAGAGAGACACAGAGACAATACCACGTGATAATAAAAGCAGAGACTGGAGGTATGCAGCTACAAGCCCAGGAATGCCTAAGATTGCCAACAAATCGCTAGAAGCTAGGAGGCAAGGAAGGATTCCCCTACAGATTTCTGAGGGAGGATGGCCCTGCCAACAGCTTGGTCTCAGACTTCCAGACTCCAGAAAGGTGAGACAATGTATTTCTGTTGTTTTTAAGCCACCCAGTTTGTGTTACTTTGTTAAGGTAGCCGTAGAAAACTAATACAGATGGACATATGCTTCCAGTTCTCTGAGTTAACAGTCAGGAGTGGAAAAGCTGGATTGTATGGTAAGTGTATGCTTAATTGTTTAAGAAACTGCCAAACTGTTTTCCAAAGTGGTTGCATCTTCTGCACTCCCACCAGCAGGATATGAGAGTTCCAATTTGTCCACATCTTTGTTAACTCTTCGTATGCTCAGTGTTTATAATGTTAGCCATTCTAATAGGAGTGTAGTGGTACCCCACTGAGGTTTTATTTGCATTTTCCGCATGACTAATGATGTTGAGCATCTTCTTCAGTGAAGTGTCTGTTAAAATCATTTCCCTGTCTTTTAATGGAGTTGTTTTTTTTTAATACTGAGTTTGAGAGTTCTTTATATATTCTAGATTAAGTCCTTTAAAAATATATGCTTTACAAATATTTTCTCCCACTCTGTGGCTTGTCTTTTCATTCTCTAAACAGTATCTTTCAAAGAAGCAGCTATAAATTTTGATGAAGTCGAAGGCAAGAACTTTCTGAATACTCTCCCCCGTGCCCCACGTATAGTGAGATTTCCCAGTCTGTCTGGTGTGAACAGGCACTATTTCCAGTGCTGTGCGAGCACAGGGCACATTCCCTGTAGTCCTCGCACGTGGTTCTTGCCTTGGCCTTGTGTAGATCGCTGCTCTGCTAAATACACAAAGGGAGCTTCTGCAGCCCTCCAAAGTTCTCTCTCTGTCCTGTGCCCTCTAGCCCTGTGGACTTGCTCTCCCTGGACACTCAGCTCCATCTCCTCATCTCAGGGAGTCCACTGGGCTCTGCCTGGGTTCCCCTTCCCACCTCATGGTCCGCAAACTCTCTCAAGGCAGCAGACTCCGGTAATCCCATGGCTCACTTCATTTTTTCTCACCTCCCAGGGATCACTGGTTTTCATTGGCTGATGTCTAGTGTCTTATTCATATATCTTATCTGATGTTTTAGCAGTTTTAGGAGAGGGAGTAAATCCAGTCTCTTGTTTCTTCATCTCGAGAGAAAGCAGAAATCTGTCCTGGAGTACTCTGGTGTGGTGCTACCACGCAGATGCGTGCTTCTAGGACAACCTGCAGAGGTAGGGTCTGCTTTGTGGCCTAGCTGGGAAGGCCAACAGGCACATACTGTCCCCCTAAACATTCCCAAGTAGTTTCGATCTCCGGGATCTGGGCATAAGTGACATAGTGATCTAGTTTGCTTTTTGGTCTTCTAACTAAAAACCCAACAAGACAAACACTTCTGTCACCTCATAACCATGCAGGAGTAAAAGCCATCGGTGGGCCCTCGGATACTTCACCTCCTAATAGCGAATGTCAGAACGGAGGTGAGGAAGCTTGATGTTAAACTGTTTGTTCTTTGAGGACTGCATAGTACATCTCTATTCCGAGTTGAGAGTGCTGTCAACAGCCTCACCTCCTAAGATACGGACTCACCTAAGAGGGAAACTGAAGCTGAAGCTGGGGAGGCTAGGTTAACTCAGGGCTCATGGATGCATGTGTTAGCAATGCCCCACAGTTTTGTGGAACCAAGGACTGAAAACGTACTGGGAAACCAAGAGTCCTTCAAAGAGACATCTTCACAAGAGTACAGAAGCTCCTCTCGGAGACCATGCCTTCACCCAAATGGGATGCCCAGGGTCCCAGTAGGAGATCTCATTTCCCTCTGAGGGGCTGGCAGGGAATGTGACGTGGAGGATGGTATGATCTCTGGGTGCCTGGCTCCATTAGCCTTCCAAGGGGAACAAGCTCTGCCATTTTCCCCCTGAGTACATGCCCTAATCTGGAAGCAGGTATTGGCCCAACTGGTTATCAATAATTCCTTCAACAAACACTTATGGAGCATCTTCCATATTCCAGGCTCTGAGCTAGGATTCCAGAGACGCTGAAATGAAGACGACACAGTCATCATCTGGTTGGGGAGAGAGATACATAAAACAAGATACATAAGAAGATAACGTGGCAAATACATTCAGAGATAGACTCAGGTGAGAGCAACTGATCCCTGAATCTTAACAAAATAAAATAGCTAATATTTACTAAACTAGCCAGCTCTTAGACCATCCAATGGCCAGAAAGTTCTTCTGCCTCTCAATGACCTCTAATGACCTACCAGTTCTGGATCTAGATTCTGGAAAGACCCAGAGTGAGTCGGCTCACTTTTCCAGTTAGCACTTTTTTGTTATTTGAATTTAGCTTCCTGAATCAGCTCCTTTTCAAGGAGAATATCCACAGTTCCCATAACCAACGGTGGGTACTGGTTGGCCCTTTAGAGGTAGATGGAACTGAATTGGACTCCAGTCTTTTACCAATTATTTTTTTTGTTATTATTAGCTCTGTGACCTTGGGCAAGTGATTCAGCCTTTCTATGTTTCTGTTTTCTTGGGTGTAAAACAAATCTACATCATAATATTCTTGTGAGGAAAAAAGGAGATTGTATATGTTAAACCTTTAACACTAAGGATAGCATACAGTAAATTCTCAAGAAATGGCATCACCATTAGGGTAAAAAAATCTTACTTTGATAAAGTTTGAAGCCTGTAGGAGCATTTAAGACAAGTCTGCAGGACAGGGAGATGGGCCCTCTGACCACTCCTTTACTTAGCCTCTCCAGCATTGATGCAGTCAAGTTGCACCTTACAACTTCTATGGCAATCAGTACATGGAGGTCACAGTAAGAACCAGAACCCGTCTTCCCTTGGCATCTCTCCCATGGTGCCCAGGATGATGCTGGGAGCACAGGAATCCTGTCAGAGGTGACCACAGTGAGGAAAAAACATTCTGAGCAGGCCAAGTTTCCTGGCAGACTTTCTTCAGCTTCCCTTCTTGAATTTGCTAGATACACGAGGAAGGGCATTTGTTTTCTATGAATTTTATTTTTCCTCTCCTTTCTCCTGAAGCCCTGGTCTGAGCTGGCTTCTTAGCATATTTGGAAATGTCAACAGGTGGAGACTGAGGACTGAGGAGGAGGAAGAAATTTTCCTGTACCTTCTAGGTTCTTCTGGTTGGTCTACAAATTAAATTGACATGAGACCGACTAACAGGAGAAAATCAAATTTAATTTCATATGTACAGGAACCCCACATACATGAGAGGTTCAGAGACAAAAAGTTAAAATGAGGCATATATGCCATCTTGAGCTAAGGAATGGGATAGGGACCTGAGGCTTCAGAGGGGAGGAGAGTAATTCACAGGACGATAAGATGAACAGATGTTCAGTAATCAGAGGTTTGCCCTGCCATACAGATAGGTCATAGAAATTTATTTCTGGTAATAACTCTCGTTATAGGCAAGGCCCCCAATTTAAATTCTTTAAGGGAGAGGGAAAAGTTTCTCTTGAGCCCACAGGGTCTCGATTTCCTTTCGCTCAAAATATTCCACATGCCAAAATGACACATCTTGGGGAGGCCTGTTCTGAATCCCTTCAGAACAGAGGCATTATGTCTGTCTTATGTCTTTCCCCAAGATTCCCAGGTAGCTGCCCTAGCTGGGCAGGAGAACACAGCTCTCCAGCAATTCATTCTATAACAGTTCAAAGGTGTGTGCATACTCACTTCCAGTTTGTAAAAAATATTATAGAGATACATATCATATAGATATATGTTATATGAGATTTATAATTATTTATAGATTATATATCTGTGCTAATGTATAACTGACACTATAAAATATACACTACAAACTAAAAAAAGATGAGATAAAAAATAAATTCAAATAGAAGTTTAAATACTTTCTCTCCACACCCCACTGAATCATCTGTGCATCACGCTAGTGGTTTTTGCTCTGTACCATCTAAGAGGAGACGGGAAAGTCCTGTGAAATGGGAGAAGAGGCTGTTGGCATTTAGAACACCTACATGTGGCAGGCACTGTGCTCCACTTGGGAACTTGACTGGAATTCCCCGTCCTGTTTGTCCACTCTACAACGCTCTCCCAAAACATTTAAACACAAGTCGAGGTTTTCTCCATTTGTAGGGTAGAGGAGAAAAATAGGTTTTTCCTCTACTCTTTTAAGTTCTCAACCAGGACCCCTGTAACAAAAGACAGATTAACAAGACAAAAGCATACAGATTTATTTAATATAAGTTTTATATGACATGAGAGCCTTCATGAGGAAATCAAGACGTGAAGAACTCAGTTAAAGCTGAGTGTTTTTATGCCAGGTTTGATGAAGAGCGGGGAGTCGTGGGAAGATAAGATAGAACAAAGCATATGAGCTGAGTGTCGTAAACTGGGGGAAAGTTAACAAGACCTGCTTGTTCAAATTCCTTCTGTGTCCCTCCAGTGTCTTCTTCGGAGATAAAGCTGTTCCTTTCCTCCAGGTACAGGGAGGGCACCGCTCATGTGTGGGTTTTATGACCTGCTTCAGGGGAAAGTCCTTCCTGCACGTGCCATTTCTCACATTCCTTCAGCTTGAAATATTCAATATGCCAAGGTGCCACATTTTGGAGGAATGTGTCCTGAACCCCGTGAGAAACCAAAGCTGAGCGATCCAGCCAAGATTCAGGATCCTTCTCTGAAGTGTTCCCAGGACACCATTTCTCAGCCGGTTCCTATCAAAGTGCCAGCGGGTGTTTGTTACCAGGATACTAACTCCCATACGGACTTTAAGGGTAAGACAGCCCAGAATGGGGAAGTCAGTGTCTTTGCCAAGTGTCTCTGTGCACATGGCCATGAAAGTTTGGGAGCTAGTTTCCTGGCTTACCTGACGGGGGAAGAAAAGGACCCTGGAGCTTTTTCTTGCTCCTCCAAGAAAAGACTTGGTTGATAAGGCTTCTCATTTTCCAGCCCACACTGCTTCCTATCGGTGCGCCCTGCCCTAGGAAAGGTGTGTGCCTGGGAAGTGCCGGCATCACTGGCCAGGTAGATGCACCTTGCCCTCCTCTCACACACCCACACTGCCAACACACACAAACACATGCTTGCACTCATGCCTACAGATGCACGGGCACACACACATGCATGTACATACACCTTGGGCACAAGGTTCTCTCCTCCAGCTGCCTGTGCCTTAAGGCAGAGAGGTGAGGAGGAGGAAGACTCCAGGGTTTCATATTTCTGATAGATGGAGCCTGGCTTGGGTGTTGGAGCAAAAGCCGAGACACTGGAGTTCTGGCCGGCCTCCCTCCAAGAACACCCACAGCTCTGAAAGCTCAGTCAATAGTCCATTGTTTGCTGGGAAATTAAGAAGATAAGGGAGTAGAGGAACTTAGTCTAAAATGCTAAGAGGCAGGCAGCTACTATCTCAGATCTTCAGCAGCCAGGCTCCTGCCAAAGTGTTTGCCATTCAAAGGCAGATTGTGCCTGCAGATTTGAAATTCACATTCCAGAGTCGCTCCCCCCACCCCTCTCTCCCACCCCTCCACTTTCCACAGCCCTGCCTTCTAGCATCCTTTTTCCCTCTCTCCCTGCTCTCCATTCCTCTTTTTTCCTCTATCCCCTTGTAGTGCTTCAGCTGCCCTGCCCTGGGGGATCCAGTTCTACTGCGGGGCTCCTGGAGGTCCTGGATGGGCTGGACCCTGATCCTTCTGGACAGCTGAGATCTAACAGGTGTGTGATCCTTCACTGAAGCCCAAGGAGAGCAGATGACCTTGGGCAAGTTAATCCACCTCACTGGGCCTCACACCCGTAAAGCCAAAAGGCTCTGTTTTTATATATCTATAAAAGAAATTTTAAGCACTAGGCTAGATGTTGTCAAGGGTCCCTTCCAGCTTTCAGGAGCTATTCCATATCTTTCTGAAACCCAGGAAGGAAGGTTGTCAGGAGTCCATTCTGAGTCAGAGGCCAGCCTTGACTTCATAATGAGGATTTTGAATCAATTTTCCAAATGGAACTAAACCAGTAGCCTGCTCACTGGCATAAAACCTTCTCACCCTGGATGGAAGGAGAGTTGGTCACAAGGCCATTTGTAGCTCACAAAAATTCCCACCAACTCAGTAATCTACAGCACCAACCACACAGAGCCTAAATTTAGCTTCCCTGAAAAGAAAACTTACTTTACCAAAAATTATATTTGGAAGTCTTTGTGAGATAGACTGATTCTCCCAAATCAGTTCAGAACCAGGCAAAAAATCCTTGGTCTGAGAATTAGGAGGCAAAGGAAATTGTGAGGATTAAGGAGCAAAGTGAATATGCCTTAAGTATTCACTAAGCAAGTGAATATCCCTTTGATTTCTCTCACAAGACCCAAGATGGTGGAGAGACAAAAGGGAGGGCCAGGGGTGGTCTGAAGCCACCTCAAAGGGCTCACAGAGGTAGGGATGGTCTCTACTCAATTCTTCCATCATTGCTGAAAAACCGAAGGTGCTGATCGTGTCAGGATCCAGAGAAGTAACAGAAGGAGTAAATACGCTGAGCCAGGAAAAAGCCTGGTGCTCTAAATGCAGAAAGGCCAGAGTGGCTCAAGCAAAGTGAATGGAAGGACGATGGAACGGGGCTGAGATGAGAGAGGCCAGCAGGCCCAGATCCTGTGGGGCTCTGAGGCTCAGGGGAGGGGTTCGGGAGTGCGTGTGCAAACACACAGGGGTGTGCGTGTGTGTGTGTGTATGTGTTTTGAGAGAAAGGAATGAACGTGATCTGACGTGTTTAAAAGGTCGCTCTTGGGGATAAGGGTGACCAATTACGAGACCATAAAATAAACCAGGCAGGAGGTAAAGATGACTTGGGTTAGGGTAGTGTTAAAAGATAAACTGAGGCAAATTTAAAATTTTAAGAGTTTATTTGAGCAAAATTCGATTATTCGAATCAGGCATCAGCAAACAGGGAGTAGTCAGGAGCACTCCACCGCCAGGCACTGAGGAGAGACCTACCGAGAGAAGGCGGGAGCAAACCAAGGAAATCATTGGCTCAGCTCAAAGCCTAGCTGGCTGTTTGTGATTGGTTGTCCTTAGCGTTTCATTTTTGTAACCTTGAGCCATTTACGGGCTCAGATTTGGGTTTGCTGATATAGGCCACCACAGCATGACAGCCCCCTCAGTCTAGTGGCCTCTGGTTTAATTAATTTAACAGTAGCTACAGTGGGAGAGGTGCCAAGGGGGCCTATTTGGGCAATAGCATGAAAGTAGGTAACAACATTGTGTTGTATATTTGAAAGTTGCTAAGAGAGTAAATCTTAAAACTTCCTATCACAAGGCAAAAAAATTTGTACCTCTGTGGTGTGATGGATGTTAACTAAACCTATTGTGTTGATCATTTTGCAATATATACATATGTCAGATCATTATGCTGTACACTTAAAGCCAATACAATGTTATGTGTCAATTATATCTCAATAAAATTGGAAAAAAATTTAAAATAAAATAATTTCTAAAAGAAAGTAGAGGGGTTGGCTTGGTGGTGTAATGGATAAGTTCACACACTCCACTCCAGCAGCCTGGGGTTTACAGGTTTGGATCCCAGGAGGAGACCTAGCACCACTCATCAAGCCATGCTGTGGCAGCATCCCACAGAAAATAGAGGAAGATGGGCACAGATGCTAGCTCAGCAACAATCTTCCTCTAGCAAAAAGAGGAAAATTGGCAACAGCTGTTAGCTCAGGGCCAATCTTCCTCAAAAAAAAAAAAAAAAAAACAAAGAAAGAAAGTAGAGCCAGTAAAACTTGCTAAAGGATTGGACTTGGAGGAGAGAAAGAGAGGAACAAAGGAGACGTTTGGGTGTGGGGTCTGAACAATTGGGTGGAGGAGGGACAACAGACTGAGGGGGGAGACAGGGCACTGAGTCAGGATCATGAGTCACGAGTTGTTTTGCACCTGTTACCCATCCAGGTGGAAGGGTCAATACACAAGTCTGGGGCTCAGGGGAGGCGGCTAGGCTGCAGCTTCACCCAAAAGTGCTGTAGTATACGAGGGAGAGGATAGGAGGAGGGGAAACAGAGTCACAGAACTGAAGAAATGTTGTAGAATGAAGAGTAGAAGGCAGAGAAGTGAGAGATTCTCTATGGGACGGGAGTATAATCACAGAGGGATTTTTATGGAAGTCAGTTGTAAGTCTTAGTAGGTTTGAATGGATATTCTGATTTTTTTTTTTTTTGTCATTACTAAAACGGAAATGTGAGAAGGTGCCTTAAATTCTTATTAACAACTCCTTTCTGGCCCTCATATCACAGAAGAGGGTCACAGAGAATGTTTTATTAACAATGCACATTCCTGGGCCCTACCTTAGACCCACTGAATTAGAGTCTGAGGGCTGGGGCCCAAGAATCAGCATTTTCAATGAGCTTTCCAGGTAGTTGTTTTTAACACCAAAAGAACAAATGCCTTGCCCCTGCCAAACTCTCACAGGGAAGAGGAGGTGCAGGAGAAGGGTTCAAAACCAGAAGAGGAAATGGGAGACACACAGCACCCACTCCATCATTTTGCCACCAGCCAATGAACATTTGTTGAGTATGTGCCATGTGCCAGGCACCATACTAAACACCACACAAGCATCATTCCTTTTCATGCTAAGTCATTCAGTAAGCTAACCACTGTTACCGGTCCCATGTCACCTTTGAAGCAGCAGAGTCAAAAAGGAATTAAATAATTTATCCAAGAAGATGTGGTGTATACATACAATGGAATACTACTCAGCCATAAAAAAAGACAAGATCATGCCATTTACGACAATGTGGATGGACCTTAAGGGTATTCTGCTAAGCGAAATAAGCCAGACAGAGAAAGACAAATACTGTATGATTTCACTTACATGTGGAAGATAAACAAACAAACACATGGATAAGGAACAGATTAGTGGTTACCAGAGGGGAAGGGAGTAGGGGGGAGGGCGAAAGGGGCACATGTGTATGGTGACAGAAAAAAACTAGACTATTGATGGTGAACATGATGCAATCTATACAGAAGCTGAAATATAATAACGTACATCTGAAATTTACACAATGTTATAAAGCAATATGACCTCAATAAAATAATTTTTAAAACTAAATAAGTACATAATAATTTATCCAACAAGATCCAGCCAGAAAGTGATGGAGGTGATATTTGAACCCAGGTCTTCTGGCTCCAGAGCACTTAACCAACACTCAATGCTGCCAAACCAATGACACCACTTATTTTCCCCAAAGGAGCAATGTGGGTTTCTCTGAGTTTTGATGTTGGTAGAGGACGTGAGGGCCAGCTGACTGCAGCATCAGGAGCCTGATGATGGCCAGAATGGATTTGGCTGATCTATACCCTCATTCAGGGGTAGCTTAGATGGATAGGTTGGTGTTTCTGAATCACCAAGCTGGAGGTGGTGGGGCCGAGTGGGGGTCCATGGTCCCAAGGAGAGAGGGAAAAGCAGTGATTTCACCAAAGCCTCCTTGCCCATCATCCTGGAGACACTCAGGCCAAATGGCCCCCAAGCTTCTAGGACAATTACAGGTGAAATGGTTGAACCCACCGATTGCAAAGGCCTTTCTCGGCCTGAATTCATACTTAAAGACTAGCACTGCTCTGTAAAGAATAGCGTGACCACGGAAGAGCCAGAAGAGGCTGAGAGGGAGAGAAAGGAGTACCTAGACACTCCAATCTCCCACTATAGGGTCATCTCCTCTGCTACCGCCTCCCTTTAGAGACTAAGTTCAATGATGACTTAAACTATAAATGAGGGACTTTGTCTTCAAAATTTCCCAGTTATAGTATCTAGGAGACTATAATATCTGAGAAGAGACCTCACACTGGATTAAAATAGCAGCTAATATATGTTGAGCACTTACTGTGCCTCAGGCACTGTTCTAAGTGCTTTCTACATATTATGACACAGATGCGGAAACTGAGACACAGAAAGGTTAAGTAAATCACCTGAGGACCATGGGGTAGAAAATGGCAGAGCAGGGATGTGAATCCTGCAATCTGATAATGCTCATAACTACTACTCCATACTGCATCTTGCTTGCCACCATGATCAGTTGTTAGGGATTTCCTGAAGACCTGTGTTGAGAAGGATCTGAGGCCGTATCTTAGCTCAGAAAAGAACACCTGATCAATCCAGAAGAATGTCCCTGAGGGCTGGATCCCCACTGTTTGTAAAGACGTCACAGGCCAACCAGGACATAGCAATCAGATGGAGTGGCTCACTGAGCAAGCCAAATCTCAATAGACTCAGAATCTTCCAGAAACAGACCTAGATATCAGACAGGTGTCCAAAGATGAGTAAATAATTGCAGGCTGACTAATACATCCTCAGTGTAGACTGTAATGCCAGTAGCAGGTCTTGGGGAACCTTTAACACAGAAAGTTATCTTCAGAGACCATCCCCCCCCCCCCCCCCCCCCCCCGGCCTTCCTAGGCTCCTTCTCCCTTCTGTGGCAACCTCTCTTAGCACCCACATCCAACATATTCCTTCACTCCCCCTAGCCTCGGTCAAAGCGAAATACCCCTCCCAGGCACTTTCACCCAAAGGAAGGCATGTCTAACTATGAAACTCAGGTGCCAGTCAATCCTGGTTAGAGCCACCATTTGTTAGGCATTTGTTTAATGTGCTAACCACTGTACAAATACTATTTCACTTAATCCTCACAACATTGCCAACTCCAGGCTTCACCTCACTTGGCCACCAGCAGCCTTAGGCACAGCTGAAGACTCTCCCTTTGAACTTTTTCTTCACTTGGCTTCCCCGATCCCACCAATCTTGCTTTCCCTCCCAGCCAACTGGCTGCTCTTGTGCTAGTTCCGCCTCATCTCTCTGACCCCTACATGTCGGAGTGACCCAGGGCACAGGTCTCTTCTCTTCTGCAGCTACATCACCCCATATGTGATGTCATGTGATGGCTTTATTTTCTGCATCCATCTATCTCCTTCCCGATTTCATTCTCTGAGTCCCAATCTCTTATTTCCAACTTCCAACTTAACGTCTCCACTTACACGTTGAACAGGCATTTCACAGGGCTAAAACAGAACACTTGATGCCCTATCTGCTCCCTCAGTATACAAGTCCATTCCTGCAGTTGCTCCGATAAAAAAATACCTGAAGTCATCCTTGACTTCTTTTTTTTCATCCCACATCCAACATGTTAGAAATCTTGTCAACTCCATCGTTAAAACAGAGCCAGAATCAACCACTTCCTACCGTCTCCACTGATGAATCCTGCCCTAAGACTCCATCACCTGTCCTAACTAGTCTTCCTGCTAAGACTTCTCACAACTCGGTCTATTCTCAACTCAGAAGCCAGAGGAATCCTTTAAAATCTAAATCAGAGGGTAGCACTGCTCTGTTCGAAACCCTCCAATGGTTTCTGAGCTGGTTCCAAAGTCTTTACCACAGCCTAGAATACTTCATGTGGCTCCCAGACAGCTCTCTGTCCGCAAATCCTACGGCTCTCCCTGCCATCCCGCTCCAGCTACTTTCCTCCTAGCTGGAGTCTTTGCACTGTCCCCTCTGCAAGGACGAGTCTTCCCCCAGGTCTCCGCCCAGCTCTCGCAGTTCATTCAGGTGTCAAAGGCCCCTCATCAGACAGACTTCTCTTGACCACGCCTCCTAAAATAGCAACCATGGCGGGCACAGACTCATCCACACACCCACACGCATCACCGTCGCTCTCTGTTCCATCACTCCACTTGGATTTTTTCCATATCATTTATCCCACCTGGCATATTTTGAACTTATTGGCTGATTGTTGTTGTTGCTGCTTATTTTTTATCCTAGTCCATTTGCATATAAGCTACATGAAAGCAGAGACTTTGTATCCACAGCATCCAGAATAGAGAATGCCATATAGGAAGCTTTCAACAAATAACTATTGAGTAAATGAACAATTGTACAGATGAGGAAACTCAGGGTCAGAGAGTTTAAGTAATTTTCCTAAGTTCCTACAGTGGGAAAGTGGCAGAGATGGCATTCTAACCCAGGTATGTCTAACTCTGCCTCTAAGAAATCACGACACATAGGGGAACCCTGATAAATCACTCCTGATCCATTAAATACAAATGCTTGGAGATATCAAACAGCATGCTTAAGGCCCCAAATAGTTATCATAACTTCCGGAGAGACTTCACCAGAGACACTCTACCTTAATGGACTGGTGAGAGCAAGTGCTTCTCACCCGCCACTTCTGTGTTACTTCAACATCAAAAAGTATGTCCTCACATGGTCCTTCTCTGAAATGCCTGGAATTAAACAAAGCAGGCGCAGCCCCTGCCCTTTGGAAGCTCAGCAATCTAGAACAAACACTGATGCCCACAGGGCTGGTCTCATGAGCTGGCAACCACATGGTCTGATTTTAGAGGCTGGGAAAGCTTAGTCCAAAAATATCCACCCCTCCCAAATGCCGCAGCGCCCAGAATTCCACCATTAGAGAGATATTTCTGGAGGTTAAGCACTGTCTCTGATTCTGAGTCACTTTGCTTTAGGTATATATTTTTTTAAGACAGTACATAGTTGTGTTTAGGCTTTTTGAAATAAGTGAGTTGATCTCACTTATATTTATTATTATATTTGTCATAATGCTATTATCTTAATTTTTTTCACTTTTAATGCTTCATTTATATTTCCTTTGTTTTCTTTAACTGTGTACTCTGAATTTGAGTCCTAGAAGTGGTCAACCTTTTCAATTTTAAACGAGATGCTTAAATTTCTATGTCTCAATTAGCTTCAGAAATCAAGTAGTATCCATTATGTTCCAATTAAGAAAGGTGAGAAAATTTATGATCTTATAATTCTTCCCATTTCCTTTCCACCTAACACAGCCCTCCCAATAAACATAAGCTTCTTGTTATTGTTATCGGATTTTTCCTTCCTTATGGCTATATTATTATCTTTATTTTTTTTTAATATTTGGTAATTGCTGGGTTTTTCTTTCCTTTCATGGACTTCTTTTAAATGCAATAAGTATCTGGAAGAGGACGCAGTTCTCAGACAGCAAAATCTTTGGATGAATTAAGTGCTCAAAGTGCTTTCATTCATGCAGAAGGAACCCCTAGCTGGCAGGACTCGAAGAGGAAGGGGGCAGGGAAAACACAAAAGGGAAATTGGATGGAGGATGGGGAAATACACGGAAGGCAAATCTTACCCACCTCTTCGTTTTGCCTTTTGACAAACATAGAAACAAGGAGAAAACATAATGTAAAGTAAACAAATGTTCCCAGAAGGCACCAAGCCGGCTGATGCTCTCTTGGTGTAAAAGAGGACAGAGGTAAGACACAACTGTGTGTGGCATCAAAGGTTGGCCCAGCGGGGGATGGCGGGGGAGGAGGAGGAGAAGCTGAACTTCCCAGGGAGTCCTGCAGACCTGCTCCCTGACATCACAGGCTTCAGAGTGCTCTCCCAGCTCCCTACCCCACCCCACGTCACGTCCTGTCCACACACAGTCTGCCCGCCTCTCATTGTAGAACGGGGCCCTGCACACAAAAACAACTGCCTCATGCTCATTCCAGGCTCGATTCTTTCTGAAACGGCCCTGGGTTTCTTTATCTCAACCCCTTGTGAGAACACAGGAAACCCTGCTTCCCCAATCCTGAAATATCTGCTCAGGAAGGAAGGTATATCGTCTTTCCAGGGCCTCTGTTTTGCTTGTGAACCACTTCGATAGGCGGCTTTGTAAACGCACCGCAAAAGCAAACCAGTGCAGACCTTCCTTGTAAACGGCATGTTGGAAAGATAATGTCCAAATCCATTTAAACAATGAGGGAAAAGTTAGCTCATAAAACCAGGTACAAACTTTGTACCAACTGGACCAAACACAGTACTGGAGAGGACTTTTGTTATTGTTTTATTTAGCTTAGTTTGTTGATTTTTCTTTTTGGCTTACTAAGAATCATTCCAGAGAAAAATCATTCATTTTCTTCTTCGATATTCTTGCCGTACAAGGGTATAATTTGTTAATTCACCTCGCATCAGGTCCAAATGAAATTCACTTTTTCATGCTTTAGAGAAAACATACAAACCTCCAGCTAGTTCAATGATAGTTTATGATCAATTTTTATAAATAAATAGGCTAAGTCAAGACATCCTAAGAGAATAATAACAACTGAATTAGAGAGCTATCATGCTCGCTATTAAAAGACTTTGATTAAAAATGTTTGCCAGAGAAGAAGGGTAGGAGGGGCCCCTGGGATTGCTTCATGGCCTCAGAATTCTGTGTTTCTATAAGCAGAAGGGGTATCTTTGCTTGACAATGTTTTCTGGGCCATCACCCATGATTTCTAAGCTGGACCCAGGTCTTAATCATGCTCCCACGAGCCTCAGATGACCTTTGTTTCAGAGCTGATGACAAACCCACCTTGCTGGGAAAAATTGTCAGTTGAGGTCTGGAAATGAATTTTTTAAAACAAAGCCATGTCCTGAAGTCACCAAATTCCAAGGCGATTTCTCTGTCTATTCCTAAGGACCCATCACCACAGACGTGAGGTGTTATTTGTATACCAAATACGGCAGTGCACCTAAAAAAATAAAAATAAAAAGCCGATGAGCGCTCTTTGCCTCTGACCTCTAAAAGCATCCATTGGGCAGCGTCTGGATTCTTACACACCGAGCCTGAGAACAGTTTCCGCCTCCTACAGCGCCGTCCACCCGGGCCCCTTCTGCTCCGCCCCGCCGCCTGGCCCTGCTCCCTCCCGTTGCCCACCCAAGTGGCGCAGCTCGAGTGTCCTCCGGCTCACACCGTGCCTCTTGAACGGCTCCCCGAGGATGTCCCCATTGAGGAGCGCGAACAAAAAGACCTTTTACAGGCTCTCCCAGGCGCGGCGAGAGCGAGGCGCCTTTGAGGAGCCTGCCAAGGAGGGCGAAGGCCTGGCTTTGAAAACGCTTCTCCAGTTTGCTGACTCGTGGGACTTGGCGAGCCCAGGGGACAGCGCTGCGGGGAAGGAGCCCCCGACGGGCCTCCCTGGCGGCGCCCCCTGCCCTTTTCATCGGGCGCCCTGCGAGGGGCCGGCGGCAGAGCCCGGTGAACGAGGACTATTTGTCGGGCCCCCTCCTGGCACTGCAGCCCATGTATCAGGACGCACGCCTCCTGACTGCTAACTAATGGCAGAGAAAGGACAGCGGTTTTGCGCCCTGTCACCTGGAAAGCCCGTCTAAGCGGCTGTTCTGTCCTTCTGGTCTCTCCCCCCGGGCCCACCTGGCCCAAAGTTCCGCCTCTGTGGGGCACGCAGAAGTGGCCAGACAAGGACGAGGATCAGTCCGAGTGGAAAAAGTCAGAAGAGGAAGCAGTGAAACTCCACCGACCACAGGAGACGGTTCTCCTTTGCTCTGGGGTAGCAGTCAGGCCCGTGATTCAGCACAAAAACCACCCCAAGGCTGCCCCAGCCATGTCTGGTTCTGAGCAATTTCTTTGTGTTCACTCAGCTTTTCCTTCTGTAAAATAGGCCTAAGAGACACGGGCCCATGGGAGTTGCTCAATAAAGCCCTATTGTTTAGTCAGTCGACAAACTGCAAGTCTGAGTCTTAAATACGTCACCCACTGACCACTGGGGATGGGTGAATAATGAGAGCGAGGACGCGAGGGCAGCCTCCTCGCCCATCTGTTTATTTTTCCTGCCTGAGTCTAAAATGGCTTCAAGCCCTGGACTCACAGCAGTCATGCCTCTTCCTGTGGCAGCCAGAAAGGGGGCAGAGGACAGTGCTACTCAAGGTCGTTTGAAGGAGGCGAGGACCTACCTACCACAAAGGGCCATTGTGAAAATGCAGACGCCCAGGAGCAAGGAGCGAGGACAAGACTCCCACTCAGGAGGCACCCCTTGCTGGGACTTTAGGAGCAAAAACAAAGTGTGGTCACCTACAGAAGGCAGAGGCACAGTTAAAGCCTTTCTGTGAATTAGAAGGCGGCACGCCCTCCAGGTGGAAGAATTAAACACCCTCTCTGGGCAGACAAGTTAGGACAGGGGTGCCTGTGTAGGTAATCGGGTAGGACCCGCGCCCCTTTCTCCCAGCCTGGGGTTGCAGGGGTGGGTAGCCCTGTCTGGAGGTCAGCCCCAATGCACACCCCCCTACACCCTCCGGGCACCCTCTTCCTCCCTCCCAGGCCCTGATTTTAACAGCTCTATTGCTTGCCAGGGAACTGTGGAGGCCGCTCTGGAGCCTTCTCCAGGTGCAGGAAGCAACACCAGAGCATCTTCTTAAGAAGTAAACAATGTCGCCTAAATTAGCTCTATTTTTTTTTTTCTGAATGGCTTTGAAGTGGCAGATTCTAGGGAAACCCCCAATACCCTTTAAGGGGGAGATCAAGCACTGCAGCGTGTTGCAGCGAGGTTACTAAAGCCGTTCACAGGCCTAGGGGCTCGCCGTAAAGGTGCAGTCAACACGCAGGCGTGCCGGTGAATGAGCACAGCCCTCATCCTCTGGGAGCATACCCTCCAGTGCCTTGGAGGGACCAACAGCATAATGCACAGGCCGAGGGAAGTAAAGAGATGCAGAGTAAGCACTGACAGGCACAGAGGAGGGAGCAATACATTTATTTTAGGAGAACCAAAGAAGGCTTCACAGAGAAGGCTTCCGAGGATAGGTGGGATTTTCATGACTAGAGGAGCCAGGTTGAGGGAAAAGCATTAGCAAAACTAGGAGTCAGGAGAGCTGTGGTGTGGCCAGAGCACAGGGTGGAAGGAGTGGGTGAGGCTAGAGGCCAGCTGGGCCAACCCTGGGAGGCCTGAGAACAAGGAGGGGTCAGAACTCGGCCAAAGTAGGGGAGGGGGTTATAATTCAACCTCTATCTTAGGATAACTCTGACAACACGAGGAAGTCAGACCATAGAGACTAAAGATATTAAAATCATCTAGAAGACTTGCAATGACCCAGGAAGGATGCTGAGGCATGATGGCCAGGCGAGTGGGGACGCAAAGGAGGAAGTAGGGAGGAGGACAGGGAGAAGAGGACACCAATCTGAATCTGAAATAGTGAACACAGGAGTGAGAGCAGGTTTAGAAGAACAAGGCTGAATTCAGTTAAGGAGAAGCCCAGTTTGAGATGCTAACAACTCAGTCTTGTAGAAATGTCTAGCAATTAACTAACCATTTAGCTAGTTTTAAAACTGAAAGGCAAAGAAATTGGTAGTGAACCAGGGAGGTGCGCAAGAGTCCCTGGCTTATTGGATGGCTGTGGTAGTGATGAGGTCAGGGCAGCCGTTCTCAGACCTCAAGGGCATCAGCATCGCCTGGGGTGCGTGGTACCAAGGCAGATGGCTTGAGCTCGCCCCCAGTGGTCGTTGAGTGTTTGGCGTCAGTGCCTACAGAAGGGACACTGATGCCAGTTACTTGGTTAAAAAAATTAAAAGTCAAGGACATTCCTTTAAACTTTTAACTCTTTTCTCATTAACTAACTAGAATATCTTCATCTGTTTACCTTTTAACGAAATAATCTCTCTTAATGATTAACTGCAGTTAATTCCCATTGGCCAGCAGAAAGGTCAGTGAAATTAGCCTCAGGAGAAACCACCTAAGATGGCGAAGACTATTTTGTCAGAGGCGGGAGGAGATGGAGAAACAGAGATAAGAGGTGGTAGGAGGGCATGGCTACGTGCGAAGAATGGTGGTCTGAGCATTGCTGTCAAAAACGGCTTAGCGGTCATGGGTGGTCACTACAAAATGTTGTGAGGAGCCAATAGATTCTGTCCTTCTCCTCAGGAAAGGAGTATGGGCTTCCTGCCAGCCTCACGCGGCCTACCCCAGATAAGGCCCAAGTGGGCCATGTGTGCTCCTGGCCCAGCCTATCTCAGCAGAAGGCCACTGAAGGCTTTGCTGCTGTTAACCTTTGACCCCTCGACCTGTGTGACCTGTGCATTTCAAAGTTGACCAAGACTTGTTAAAGTGTCACATGAAGAAAAGACAACAAGGCCTGACAGGAAAACATAAGAAATGCAAAGTCAACCTTGAAATCCTACCTGTGCTCAAAAAGGACTATCCCAACCCAAACAAGCTTGGAATCCAAGGCCAGTTTTCACAAAGCTTCAAATATTGGCATTTAATATGAAGCGTCATTCAGAAAGAAATGACAAAGGAAAACACGTGCATCTTAAAAGCTGATTAGCAAAGGGCCAAAGAAGGGGAGAGAGAAGGAGGACATATTTTCCTTTTATCTGAAACCTAGACTAGGCCTGAACCCAACCGCCCTATCCCCAGCAACCCTGTCTGCACAGGGAGTGACCAACCATCCCAGGTTGCCTGGACGCGCCTGGTTTTAGCAGTGAAAATCCCAGGAACCCCCTCCATTGGTTAGTCACCCCGGGTCCCCATCTTGGGAGACTCAGGGACTCAGTGCCAGGCCGATGTGCTATGAAAATGTGGGACTGGGAATGAGACAGACTCCTGGTTCTGTCAACTCCTGGCTTGCCACTTACTAGATGTGGGTCCCAGCACAGACCCCGTAATTTCTCTGAGCTTCAGGTCCCTCACTCTAAAAATGGGGCTTAAAAAAGCTGCTTCCTGGTATTGGTTGCAAGGATTGATGTGTAAAGGAACACGAAGCACGCACTCTGGGGTACACGTGAGCTTTCAACCAGCGTGCGATGTGAGCTATCTACCGGTAATGGAGCCAGCAGGTTTGCCCCCGGGTGTGGCCCGTGCTGGGAGGGAGGCAGAGGTGTGGACCGTTGTTGCTTCCCCTGGCAAACGTGCAGTCCCTGTCACACGTGGCCCCAGCGTCCCAGGGTGCCAGGGTCCCGACAGGAGGCCAGAGCTTGCTCGGGGCCCGTGGGAGGGAGATCTCTGGTGATGCTCAAGAGCACTGAGCAGGCACACAGCCGTCGTGTGAGAAAGCCACATCCCCAGGCCACCATGCCTTGCTCCTGCGTGCCAAGTGGCGAGGCTGGAGGCAGGGAACAGCCACGGAGAGAAGCAAGCTGCCAGCGTTTCTAAGTGCTCGATGACGATGAATTCCCTCCTGTGGGGAACAGTCCGAAGCACACTGAGCGACAGCAGCCACGTGCATCTGGCCCACAGCCGTCCTTCCGAGGCCTCCCCGAGCTCTGGGTTTTCGTGGAAATGGCTGGGTCTTCTCATCAGTGAGTGACAACGGGGCACGCAGTCTCAGTGAGGTGGGGCACGGGCCCCCTCAGAGGGGCTCGAGGCAGAGGACGCTGCCCCCAGCGCTGTGGCAATAGCAAGAAGATGAAATAAGACCCTTGATTTTCAAAGATTCTGTGAGGGTCCTTGAACTGCTCTGCTCGCTTTTTCAGCGGCTGTGTGGCATTTACAGGCAAGTGACAGAGAGGCAGGAAGCACAGAGGCTCATGCAGATGCAAGAGTTTTGTTCACTCCAAGTATTAATTGAGCTCCTACTATGTAGCAGCCTTTCAGTTACACTCTGTGCTTTGCTCCTCACAGCAGAGATGCCCACACGGCAGCCTGGGCTGCTCTCTCCCCACAGCTCCTCCTCTGGCTCCGCTCAGAAGGGGCACACGAAAGCCCCTTTGGACTAAGTGCGGTTATTATAAGGTGTGGTCCCCTAGACACTGCCCTCTCTCTATCTTGACAATACGACTTCCTGTGATATTACTGATTACCTCCTGTCATCTCAGTAACAAAGGCTGATACCTGGGGCTGTTTTTTTTCTCCTCTCGGCAATATGCTTGACATTTAATGCATCATCAAAAAGTTTCTGAGGTTTTGGGGCTACAACTCTGAGAGTATTACTTCCTGTCCCGGCAGCAGCTCAGGTTCCCTGAGCAGCCCGAGGCTGTGAAGTAGGGCTGCTGCTCTGCTCTCAACTTCACCAGATGGTCCCATGGACTCCAAAGCTCGCCAAGAACCCAGCCCACCCTCAGTGAACCCTCTCAAGGGCTGAGAAATGTGCTCCAGACCTGAAACCAAGGGCCACTGGTTCCTGTCCCGAGCTCTGTCCCTTGGTTCTACAGTCCTTGAGCAAGTCACTTAACCTCTCAGCTGCTCAGATCAGTAGCATTGCAACGTTGTGCAAAATGGTCCCCAGAGCCTGGTCTGGCATCCAGTCCTCTGATCTCCAAGTATGGACTTGAACTGTCCTCAGACCAACGGGGTGACCTGCAGTGAAGCCTTCAGCAAAAGCACTCATTTTTCCTAGAGGTAAGAAGATTATTAGCTTGATCTTTCCAAAAACCCTCCCCAATGGCCTAGCACCAAGGAAATTTGCTGGACCTGCTCCGTGAGAGCTGGAATTTGCACCCAGCAACGCAGAAAAGCATTCACCATTTCATAACTCTTCATTCCTTCCACAGGATTCGTGGTGCATGTGCTCTTGGTCAGCTCCAGTGCTAGGCTCAGGGGTACAAGGATGAAGACAGCAAAGCCCATGTCCTCTGGGATATCATGTGAGCCAACAACTTCCCTCAGGGTAGTGCTGAGGAAGGGCTCAGGGGCACAGGAACAGAGCCTCGAATTATCCCGAGTGATTGGAGAGACGGGCAGGGAAGGAGCCAACACTGGAGCTGACTCAGGATCTAGCAGCAGTTGAGCAGTTACACACTCCAGGCAAACGCAGCAGAAGCACCAAGGCCACAGCCCCAAGACAGGGGAGGGCAGCTAACGCCAGGCAGTCCCACAGGACTGGGCTAAGCGCACATGGGCAGCGCTGGAAACCAGGCCTGAGGCTTCAATGTCTGCTGAGAAGTGTGGCTGGTACTCATTCAGGTTTTCAATTGGGGGAGCACAGTATAAGCTGTGTAGCCTAAAAGTCAGGGGCACTGATTTGGGGGGTCACCCAGACCTCAGATGAATCCCTGCTCTTTCTAATGGTGTAACCTCTGCTGAAATGCTTCATCTTTCTAAACCTCCACTGCCTCATCTGTAAAATGGCATAACAACGATACCCACCCCATAGGATTGTCGCGAGGGTTACACAGAATAATAAACGTGGGGTGTTGAGCACCATGCCTGGCGTTCAGTTACAGCTGCCGAGAGGTGAGGTCTGGATCTGTGCTTTTAGATGATTGGTCCAGCGCCGTTGGTTGGACAGGTTGGACGGGAGTCAGACGGGGGCAGGGATGAATCCAAATGCACATGTGCACACCCACCAACTACTTGAGGGTGGGGTAAACTCCATACCACACAGAAGACGTGATTTAACTGGAAGGTGCAAGAGGGGAGGAGTTGGAAAACGGCTCACAGGGGAGGCGACATGGGAAATGGATCCTGTGAAGAGGAGAAACGAGGAGAGAACAAGACAGATAAGGAACAGAAGCAGGAAAGTCCAAGGTGTGCAGGAGCAATGAGAAGAATCCAGAGCCAGGGGCCCATGGGGGAGGGGCGGGGAGGAAGGCCTCTGTCCGTCCACACTCAGGAAGCACACATGACACGACCACCGTGCGTGCGGGGGCCAGGGCTCTCGCTATCATGGTGAGTCGGGCCAGCTCCTGCGTCAGGCCCTGAAGGCCACACTGAGGAATGTGGAGTTTATTCAGGAGGTGGCAAGGAGCCTACTCCTGTATTAGAATTATCCATTTCCTGTCCAGTGATGCACAAAAAGTTTTCAAGAAGGGAGGGAGACTGCAGTAGAAGTGTTCCCACCCCCCTCCCGGGCTCTCCCGTGTTCAAGGGCAATGAAGCGAATCCCTTCATGCTCCATTATAACCAAGGCAGTGTCCTTTCTCTCCCTTGTGCACTCAAGTTAATAAGAATAGCTGGTTCAGCTCTGTTTGAAGTGCTTTGACTGTCTTTACTCATGTGATCCTTGTAAGAGGATCGATATTATTATTATTCTCCCACTTTGTGGATGAGGAAACAAGATACCAAGCCATTAAGGAACTTACCCAAGGTCACCAGACTAGTAAGGGACAAGTGGGCCGTCCAGCACAAAAGCCTAAAGGAAAAGGACTGGAGGTTTCTCTGCAAACACCTGAGAAGGTCCCAGCACACAAGTGGCCAGCGTGCCCCATGAGGAAGTCACGTTTCATGTGAGGCCTCTTGGGGACAGGGCGGTCAAAGGAAAGGTGAGGCTCACTACTCCAGGGGGGCACAAAACACTTGAGCTTTGTCTCACCTCCCTCCACTTCCCTTCACGGAGGAAAGTCTGGCTCACATGGGACTGAACATTGCGCCTCACCTAGAGAGAGGGCACAGAGCCTAGAGCGGGTTGGATTGGAATCAGAGATTGCTTCTGGGGGGCCCTATAGTCACGGGGATGACAGACGATGGGAAACGGTAGAACACGGTGATCATCAGCTGTGAGCCAGCCTCCTCTCCCATCCCTACAATGAACCCCGGAGAAAGGCACGCTGTGGGGCCGCTCAAGGAGAGATGCTGGGTCTGGGCGGACTGAGCTTTTTCCTTCCCCCACGGACCAGTGTCTTCCACCTCCACCTTCTGTTCTTAGCCCTGTGCTGTTCTTCCTTAAGATAGCAGTCCTGCCTGCCCTATGCCAACCCAGAAGTTGTGTGCAGAAATGAAGGATGTCACTCAGATGGAGTTCCTCATGGTTATCTGATGAATTTGCAGATGAGAAGGATATTCGCGCAAATCTGAGGAGACATCAGATGGAAAGGGAGAGGCTTGAAGTGAAAAGACCAAATTCTAACTCAGCCTGGAAGTGGAGAAGGGAAAAAAGAGATTAAACAGTGATTCGGTGAAAACCATTAACAGAGTCTGTGCCACACACTTCAAGTCTGTTAGCTCATTTATCACCTCCATTTTACACATGAGGAACCAGACACTAAGAGCCACTTCCCTGGCAACTGGATTAGCCGGAGCATGAACCAGGAGCTGTCTGATTCTGAAGCGCATTTCTCCCCCGCCACCCTGCCGTGTGGAAGGTCCTTTCCCAAGATTTAATTATGTTCTGCCCAAGAATAGGAAGGCATCAGCACATCTGCTTCCTAACCCACGCAGACAAGAAACAACCCAGAACGTGTGCGCCAGGGACAGGAGCTCTTAGAAACAGCCCCTATCGCCACACCTTCGCTCCCTCCCCTTCTCCATCACCCTCCCTGGGCGCCTGACCAGGAGCAACCTTCCTCCCAAACCTTGCCCTCTTTAGACGAGCGGAGGACCACAAACAACAGGCTTCCTTGCCTCTGTGCCGACTGAGAAAGGAGCAGCGACCTCTCTGCTTTGTCTCCAATCACCCAAGCCTCTGGCAAATCCAGCTTCTTCTGACAAAGGCAGCCAGAAGTCATCCCTGCCGAAGAAGCACTTAGGATACTAATGGTGGCAGCAAGGTACAGCAGCTATGCAAGACCCGGGGAGGAAGCCAGACACACTCTATTGGAAACCTAACTCTGTGTGAGAGACCAACTTCCCCCGGGGGACCCCTGGGGAGTCATTAAATTTTTGTGTCTTCATTTCCTCCAAGGTAGAAAAGGTAATCATTCTCACCCACCTCACCACAGTGCTGTAAGTAGGAATAACTAATTAACGCCAACGAAGCACTTTAAAAGTAAAAAGCACTTTACATTAATTAACGTGGCTTCTGCTTTCATCTCCTGCAGCCTCATAAAAAGAAGCGAGGTCCCAGATAGCTTCAGATGGCTAGAAGCAGGCACGGGCAGCCGGCTTTCCCGAGGAGGTACAAGGGCGGCTCTGTCAGGGCCATCAAAGTTGTCTCGGGGCTCCCGGCCGCTGGAGACTGTTCCACGCTGACAACTGCAAATCCATTTGCATCCACTTAGCTTTCTAGAGACCGAGGCATTTTTCAATTACAGCAAACAACACATGAATGTGAAGCTCCGAGCAGGGAGCACAGGACGAAAAGGACTGGCGAGTCTCTGGGGCTCCTGCTGACTTGTCTTGAAAAATCAAAATGAACTTTTTTCTTCAAAGACTTTGCTTTTATTCATCGTCATTATAAAAACAGTCAAGTCCTTGAGGTCTGCAGCTGCAGTGAAAGCGTACAAAATGGGCTTTCTGCAAAACACACACACGCATACACACGAATATAACAATGCTGTGACACTCTTCTTGTGAGCACCAGGCAACAGGGGAATCTGGGTTTGGAGTCCAACCTTCACCTCCATTGGGCAAATTTTGCCAAAGAGGACGTGTTGGTCCCCTCCCCCAAAAAAGGCACCTCCTTTATGAGGATGTTCATATCTGGTGAGGGGCCTTACAGAAGGGGCCTCACAAAAGTGTCTTTAATTATGCAAAATGCCAGACCTTGAAGGATTGCACCCCCTCTGTCAGCTGTGGCTGCCCTCCAAGATGTAACAGAGGTTTTGTCAGTGCATCATAAAGCCTGCTAGAGATGGGGGTTGGAGGTTGTTAACCTGGTTTATTAGTCTAATCCTTCAGGTCCATATGGTCAAAGGGCTTCTGTGGGCCGGGCTGAGAACCACCATGCACAATGGTGTTTCTTAAGAAAGTACGGTCTGATTTCCACGTGTCTCCCTTGGGGTCTGGAATGCAAGGCATTCATAAGAAGGAAATGGCCCTGAAATATTAGACAATTTTTCCCATTATTTCAGAGGTGAGGAATGTGGTTATCTTGAATTTCCTCTGGATAGATGGTGTTCCTTTTCTCCTTCTCCCCCTTCTTCCTCCTTTCCTTCCTCCACATCACTTTATTAGCTGATAAACCATTGGTGGGTCACATGGACATCCCAGAAGGAAGTTAGGGATAAGCTTTACCCACTACTCCCCAGGGGCAGCGGACTGGGGGTGGATGGCTGGCGCGTGGTCCTGACTTGGGCGCCACGTGGAAATGGAGAGGCAGGAAGGAGTAGAAGCAAGACTAGGCCTCAGGGCAACCTGGTGGAACCCCTCAAATCAGTTTCCTTAGCAAGGAAACTTCTAGAGCCCTTTCTTATCAAGAAAGTGATGAGCAGTCAGTCCTTGGGGAGCCAGACTGTTGCAGAGACAGAAGACTGAAAAAGAGAGAGGCTCAGCCCCCCGTGGACGAGGTCAGTGGACAGTAAGTTTACTCGACAGCGGGGTTTGGATTGGCTCGAGTGAGCGGAGAATGCAGAGCACACCAAAGGCAGAAATCATTTGTTTGATGGGAAAGATGAAAAGGCCACAGTCCCTTCTCCACGGGAGAATGAATTCCTTCCCTGAGAGCCATGTGACGTACCTCCAGAGCCCCCTGCCAGGTGCCTGTCCCAAGGGAGGGCTCCCAGGTGGTAGCTCTGGGGGGAGAGGGGTGGTCAGGCAGGGACCTCTCAAGTCTGGGTATCCCAGCCACATGCCAGAGCTCCCTGCGGGAGACCCTCACGGAGCCTCCCCTCCGAGCGTGTGAACGCGGGAAGAGAGGGAGAGGCAGCAGAAACACTGTCTTCCACCGTGATGAGTCGTGTGCAGAGGTGAGGCTGGAGACCACGCGACCGTCTCAACAGCACGAGTGCTGGCCATCTCGGATGGATGCAGCTGTGAACAGCAGGCCAGCATGTCCTGGGGCACATCAGCTGGAGATCGGCTCTCTTGGGCAGCCTTCACAGAAGCGTAAGTTCAGTTTTCTTCTTTTAAAAACCATTTTAAGATTAAAACAACAAAATGCATATGTGAAAGATGTATAACTTATCATAAGGCTTTGCATTTTACAATCTTGTGCAGGGTGGGTTCCTGGGCATGCGAGCTGTGCAGCCACAAAGGACCCCACACTTAAAAGGACCCCCTGCTTGGTTTAATGCTCTGCTGTCACCATGTTGATATTAATCATTTTGGAACAAAGAGCTCCACACTTTCATTTTGCACTGGAGCCGGCAAACTACGAAGCCAGTCCTGGTCTGGTGAGGTAAGAGACACAGATATTACCACCATCCCCACCTTACAGATGCGGAGACTGAGGGTTAGGCAGGTTAAATGGCTTCTTTAAGGTCACCCTGCTAGTAAGCAGCTAACTCCAGCCCCCCGGTCTCCCAAATCCCAAACCAATATTTGCTCTGGCTTATCAGTGCAACATTCACATTGCTGAGTGCCTGCCCAGCTCTGGATGACAACTTTTCACAGCTGCCCCCCACCTTCTATGAGGAGCCCCTCAGCCCTGTTGATGCCACTTGAGACCACCGTCCCCAGCCACAGCTGAGGTCCAAGCTGGACCAGCCTGACCCATCAGACTGTCTCTCCCAGGAAGGTGAAATTGGTACCCACAGGGACAGCAGATGGGGGCCAACAGGGGCAGCCAGAGCAATAGTGGGGACAGAGGGATGGCGGGTCCAGGCAGGGGAAGATCATACGAAACAATGCGCATCTCCACTCCTCCCTCTCCACACCCCAAATGCGTGACTCCCAGAGAGACACAGGCTAGAGAAAGGGCTCAGGTGCTGCCATAAGGCCAGCTGAGAATAATCCAGAAATCTTAGGAAAAACTACCTTAGGCGACCTTACTCACCCATGGTTGAAAACCTGCCAGACCTGCTGGTCACGGGAGTTACATGAGGATGGTGAGGAGTGGTTGGCAAGATTTCTTTTTCATGTTGTTACTATTGCTTAATAGATATAAACATATATTGCACTTACTGTGTGCCAGATACTCTCTTAAGGGCTTTACAGATATCAACTCATTTAATCCTCCTAACAACCCTATGAGATAGGTATTAGTATCACCATCCCCATTTTACAGGTAAAGAAACTGAGGCACAGAGCAGTTATGTAACTTGCCCAAAGTCACACAGCTAGTATGTGGTAGAGCCAGGAGTTGAACTAGACAGTCTGGCTGCAAAGTCTAGGTTCTTAACCCTCTTACAAGCCACCTCTCAGAAACATTATTCTGGCCAGTCTGAAATAAGCAAAGCAACATGCAGTTTCCATTTTTAAGTTTCATTTTACCTTTTCAAAATGCAGTTTCTCAGATGTCTTGACTATTTGGAACCAATAAGGCCTTTGAGGAGTCAAAATAGATGTTACAAAGACTACATACAAAAGTGTGACTACTCAGATTCCCCCAGATTCCCTGTCTACTCACACACACACACACACGTGCCAATACATTTTGTTACCCACTTTGCAAGCACACAATAAATTAGAAGGAAATGAGAGTTGACTGCAAGCCGGCATGCTGACAGTATCGAGAAAACATTACTATGAGCCCGACAGTAAAAAAGACAGGAAGACCCTAAACGCAATCATAAACCTTACAAAGCACAGCAGCTCGGTTCTGCGTAATAACTTTCAAAGAGCCCTAAACTCTCTGACCCTCTGCCCCAACTTCTTCTCATGCAAACACATCCCATTTTCACGGGGTTTAAGCCTTTTCCAGCAGGTTATCTATGACTGTCAGATGAAGGCATCCTGCTTCCAGGAACAGGTGAGATTATTTCCCTATTTTCAGTATACTATGTTTAAGAAGGCAGAGGAATATGTAATAGATTTTTTAAAGACTTACATCTAAAATGGTTACGATTTTTAAAGTTTTTTTGAGCACTTAAGTGAATAGACCAGGGATTACACATTTTTATTTCTTGGTCGGTTGGCTGGTTGGGTAGTCTGGGGGGAGGTGCTTGTTATTTGGGGTCTGCACTATATGGCAACTTTTTTTTTATTTTGTTGCCCTTCAAAAGAGCCATGTGCTCTCTAGTTCACTGCAGTCCCCACCATTCCTTTTTTCAATTGAATTTTTATTTGAAGATAATTGTAAGTTCACATGCAATTGTGAAAAATAATACAGAGAGATCTTGTGTTCCTTTTCCCATCTCCCCGAATGGTAACATCTTGCAAAACTCTAGTACCACACCATAACCATTGACGTTGATAGAGTCAGTTCAATCACCACGAGGATCCCTCATGAGCCCACCCCCATCCCATTACAACCCCCATCCCTGACCCCTTGGTAAACTCTCATCTGGTCTCCATTTCTATAATTTTGTCATTTCAAGGATGTGATATAAATGGAATCATATAGTGTGTAGTCTTTTAGGATTGGGTTTTTTCACTCATCATAATCCCCTCGAGATTCGTGCAAGTCATTGAGTGTATCAATACTTGGTTTCTTTCCATAGCTGTGTCGTGGTCCATGGTATGGATGAACCATAGTTATGAAAGGACACATCCACCGTTCTTTTTTCCTTTATACACAGACTGCTTTCCTCATTTACCTGACCTGCCTCACAACATGGGCATTTGAGCTTGTGATCTCTGGGGTAAAGTTTCACCTGGGATCTGGAAAACTCAGATATCCAGGATGACTAACTTCCTCTCGGCTCTGTCTACCCAATCGGTGGATTATATATGTCCACAATTTTAATCCCAGGGAGGAAAGGTTCCCCAACATATAGCTGGCCCTCATCTCTTACTACTAGCTGGTTTGTGCTCGGGAAATGCAACATTGGAACCAATATAACCAGGACAATAGGTATGAACCAAAAGAATCATCCTATAAAACACTCAAAGACAAATTCGGAATCCTTTAGAGATTGTCCCTGGTTTGTTTTTGGCATTCTGGCAGCTCCTCTGTGAGCACAGATGAGAAGGGTTAAATCCATTCAGAACTCTCAAGTTCCCTATCTTGTACCCTCCCACCTCTCACTGAGTCCCTTTACTCTTCAGAATGTTCCTGGATTAAGTGCTTCGGTCTTTCTCAGTTAGTTTCCACTTTTTCATTTGGCTAACCTCTGTGACATATCGTCTTTGTTTTAAAATATCTCATTCTTACACAGTACAAATTCTACTAGCCCTGAGACACTTAACAACTTGAAGTGTCTCACATAATATACTTCATTCAGTAAATATTTTTTGAGCACCCATTCCATGCCGTGACTATATTTAATGATTATATAGGCTCTTTTCTCATAAAATAAATTCTTTAAGACACTAACAGAGTTATAAGTAGGGTCTTCCAGAAAATGGTCATCATGTTGGGTCTTCCCTCAGCATCTCATTCATAGCAGATGCTTTAAAATGTTCTTAATTGAATTGACTTGCTAGGATATCTTTCAGGAATTGAATTTGTGTCGTTTGGATCAGTCTACTCATCTTGGTCTTGGCAGCAATAACCTTCTCTTTCCACCATGATATATTTTCCTTTTATTCTTTATACTTCTTTCCTTAAATTCCAAAGCCATTTGGATTACTGCCAATACCGCCCTGAAGGACATCTACCATCAGTGTTGTTCGCTGATCATTCGTCAACACTCCCTGAGGACCATTCTATGCACCAAACACTAGGAATTACAGCAAGAACAGCCATTTTGTTTGTCCCACAATGTAGGTATGGGGAGGTAAGTATGACTGGACAGTGAATGTAACTGCAAGGTAAGTATGACTTCCTGTTTTACAGCTGAGGCACCTGAGATGACGTGACTTTCTCACAATCTCAGAGTTGATAAGTAACAGAGATGATATTCAAACTCAGGTCTGTTTGATATCAAAGCCCATACTCTGGGGACTTGGCCAGACCACTTGCCAGGCATCAAAGTCCCAGAGAACACCTTCACCTGCCTCACTGATGAGATAAGTTCTGACCACCAATCTTCCTAGAAAAGAAGAATCCAGTTTGCCTCTGTCCTCTCAGAGCATCTGCTTAGATTCACTTCTTCAAGGCTGCAGATCAGGTTCCCGGGAAACAGACTTCAGATGGAGACGTGGGTCCGGGAAGGGTCTTAAGAAGTGCTCTGTGGATCAAGACCTGTGGGGAGTAAAGGAAGTAGGATTGGGTGGAGGGAGACGTTAAACTTCAATGCTATCAGAACCCAAGCCTCGGCTCACCCATGGGGAGGTCAGCAGTGCCCTGAATTAAGTCGAGGGGGCTGTGCCTTTGTACCCCATAATGATCAGTCATTGGGTGCCAACTGTGTCAGGAAGTGGACATGACCTTGGCCTGGCAAATCCCAGAGAGGGACACAGTGGAGAGCGTCAGCCGCCAGCACTCCTGGCTGCTGGGGGCATGACTACTGTCTGGGTGGGCACCCCAGCATCTGTTACACTTAACTTTTCTCTCTCACATCTTAGAAGATCTCTGGACTGGGTCTGAGGAGAAAGCTGAGCCCAATTTTGTACATTTTTCCTATACTCCTCTTTCAAAGATCCTAGTATTATTATTTAATTTATTCTTTCCTCTTTCCCAATAAAGGTAACAAAATTTCTCTCCACTGCCTCGGCTCACCTGAGAAAAATCTTAGGGGCTAGTCTCCCTGGTTCTTTAGTGCCCTGTCCCCCAGCAGGGTGGTCCTGGGCAGCGGGTTCCACTGCTCAAGCTCTGGGTTTGCAGCTCCTGGTTTGCCTTGGAGGCCCTTTTCCCGAACCCTCTACTCTCCTCCCAGCCCTCCTTCCCATCCCCAGCACCTGGGCTCCCCCATGCCCTCATGGCTCCTCCCCTGGACTCCGGCCAAGTCTCCTATCTGCCCCAATCTTGCCCTCTCAGATCCACCCTGCTGCCCTAGCCATCTTCCTACTTGCAAACCTACCATGTGACTGCTTTGTCCATTGTTTCCAGCATTAAGTGTTAACTGCTTTACCTTCACATTCAAGACCCACCTGATCTGGTCGACCTATCCCCACCCACCACTAAACACACACACACAGAGTCTGGCCATATTGAACCATCTGTGCTTTTTCTCCATGCACCACATTATCCTACCTAGCCTTTTCAAACACTGTTCCTCCTGCCTGGAGTGGCTTATCCTTCCCACACCAGGTTAACTCCTTCAAGACCCAATTAAGGTGTTACTTCCTCCAGGAAGTCTTCCCTAACACCAAGAGCTGGGGTACAGTCCCAGCTCCCACATTTACCTCACCCCCCCAAGCTCAGAAGTCATTTGCCATCACTGGCCTCAGAGACCCTGCGGGCAGGATAAAACCTTTCTTTTTCTGTGTACCTCGTGCCGAACAGAGTAGGAACTCAAGATGAGCCTGTTGAACTGAACAGACTAAACCTCGTCCTCAATGTCTACACAGATATTTCCTCCATCTCCTACAAATCTCCACCTCCTTGCTCTTCAAAATACTAGCTTGCCCCAATGTACTCATTTTCTCTATTTTTGCAAGGTGGTTATCAAGCGTAGATGCGCTCCACATTAAGCACACTGGTGTTAGGAAAAATCTGTCTTGTAAAAGAAAATTTCTGGTGATTATTTCTCTTTATAAAAGGCTACCAGCCTAGGTTTCCTTAACTAGGAAGCTCCAAGTCTCTGCACAGAGAGCATATGCATGCTAGAATGCTGCTCTTCCAACCGTGATGGCAATCAACTCGCAATTCTTTGACTTTCTTCTTTGTGTTTTTATATATTATTTGAATTTATATAATAATGCCTTGTTACTTAAGAATCAGAAAGAAAATATGAATCTATGTTCATTGTGGGGAAAACAAGGGAAAAATAGTAGGCTTCTAGGTGATTTTTTTCTTCTTTAAATAGATTTTTTGAAGGTAGAGTTATATATACATATATAAAACTCAAGTCCCTTAATCTCAAGGCTCACTAGCAAGAATAAATTGCACATTTGTAAGACTTTAGGCCCAAATGCATTTTAACTGATTCTATTTGAAAACTGTTTCTTTCTCTGTAAATTCCGGGAGCCAGTGTTGTAGACATAGTGTTTGCTATCGGGGTACTGTTGTGACATTAAAGATGCAGACCGTGTACCATGGGGCAAGCTCACAGTCAAGGAGCCTCAAATCCCAGCTCACACAGTAAACTAAGTCTCGGCGAGTCAGCCGAGCTCTCTGAGCTTCCATGGCTTCAAGAGTAAAATGGGATAATTTCTGCACCATCCACTTCACAGGTTTCCCGTAAAAAGGAGAAAACGAGGCAATATATGTACACTTGCTTTAGAAAGTAAAAGACTGAAGACACCATGATAATAAGTGGTAGGAGGGTTACGATGAATAATAATACCCCAGAAGTGGCTGTTTTCCCATCCCTGGAGCCCCTGCCCTGTTCCCCTTGAGCACCAGCCATCTCCGTGAGGGTTCGCCTTCTCCCTTCCAGGCTCCCCTCCAAGGGCTGTTCTTCAACATCACACGGGACCGACTCCCAGGCACTGGTGCTTTTTGCCCATGCCCCCCTCGGATATTAACCCCCAGGATGGCACCAAGTCTTTACACTGATGGGCAATTCTCGTCAGCTGAAAGGGAGCCCTGAAACTGTATACTCTTCCCTAAACGTACATGTTCTCTTTTGTCCTTTTTCATATTCTTTTTTTAGGGAAGAATGTATCAAATTAATTTAATGAAACATTTGGTTGCTCAATCTGGAGAATCTTTTTCTTAACAAGTTTTAGGGCAGAAAGAGCCATACAACCCATTGGCTTACAAGTCCAGCAGAGAGACTAAAATCACTTCCGCCCACATTAAACCCATTACATCCTTACCAGGTGGGAGGCAAACTGTCTGATCTCCATAAGTTTTCTGCATGATGGATGAGCAAGTATCTTGGATTTAATCACACGGCCTGTGAGTGAGGGTGCTCAGGCCAGAACTAGAGTCGCCACATCAGAACTGCTTGGCCCATTGGACAGTATTTTGTTCCTTTCTTTTTTTCAGTAGGAAAAAAGAGAAAAATATATCTGTTAATGACAAAGTGAACAGCATCTTTAAGATGCTCCTCAAAACCTGGCAGCAAATATCCCATTAAAAGAAGACTGGATTCCCAATTTTTCTCTTTTTTTGACCTCTGAGAAACATCTTCTAAAGCAACAATAGCATCTTTGGGGCAAAAACCTGGTTTATTTGTATGGTTTGATATCTATCTGGTGAGGACAGGAACAGAGGGTAGTCAAGGTTCATTAGCATCATGAAATCAATAGACTAGAGCAATACGACCTTAGGCTTTAGAATCTGAAACACTTGGGTCCCTTTCCCACTTATGCGCCATGTGAACATAGATTAGTGACTTATCCTCTTATTGTCTCAGTCTCTTCATCTATGATATGGAGCTGAGGATACCTGACTCAATGAATGATGATGATTAATTGAACTAATGAATGCAGAGTGCAGAGTAGAGAGCCTGGTGCATAGTGAGCACTCAGAACATTGGTTGTCATAGTCATCATCATCATCGTCATCATCATCATCATCAGGCATCAGCAACCACAAACTGCCAGTCACCTACTCCATTCAAAGAACTGTCTAAGGCACTGAGGAAGATGTTTCAAGGCTCTTTTTAGGAAGCATGTCTGAGAGACTTGAGAAGTAATTTATCAAATATGCCAATGAATCTAGACATGTTCTAGAAACAACTATCACTATCGTCACTTTTGTGAACTACAGAGTAAACTGTATCACACAAGCATTAACTTTTAACCACACAAATAATTCAAACTAACTAGTTTAGAAAGCAAGTAAGAGCAAAGAAGAGTCTGTTTGCCTGGATATTTGTCAGCTCAGTGTCCTTATGCTTAAATTGGGTTTTTCTTAGGATTTGGCCCACAGCCGCATTGAATGAGACACTTAGAACTATAGGAGTCCAACTTCTGCCACTTCAAGGTCCATAGGGGCAAGACTATAGCTAAATTGTAGTCCTTGGGACCATCAACTATAACTTTTTATGGAACTTTTATTCACTTCTCTGGTCCTTTGTTTTAGGATATTCTCTCTTTTTCCCCAAACATGGAGACATGTCAGCTAGTCTTCTTGACCACCATACAGAACAGCCCGTACTTCATAATGTAAGAATGTTCTGCCCTATCGCTACAAGCCATTAAACTTGAAAGCACAGAATAGCATTCATGTTTCCAGCTTTGGAAGAAGATAAAGCACTGACTTCACGGCTATTTGTTTCAGAATTTACTCACATTACAGCCCTGAAAACATTCCACTGTTTTGACCCAACTGGCTTTCTTGAGGGAGGAGTATACCCTTTTACAGCAGAACCACTGTGTAAACTCCCAGGGTTAACCGAGGTACACTCTGGCTTTGGCAAAATTCCCAACAGCTGGTGCTATGGTCCCAGATTAAGGGCCATTACCAGCCCTTATCAGCCATTCTCACCATCCATGAAGCAATGGACCAATTTGGAAGGAGCCACTGGAGGGCTTTGTACTTAATAGATAGTTACAAGATTAGTAACAGAGAGTTGTGACCTTTGCTGAATGCTCAAAGTAATTCTCATCCCGAGACCCATGAGGCAGCCAGCCTTGATGTGTTGAAAAGCAGAGTGAAGGGAAAATAGATTTGTTATGAAACAGAAGGTCTTGGAGCCCAGAATTAACTTACTGCAAACATCCATCTTCGCTCCCAGTCCAAAATTCATTCACATAACTTATCCAACGCCTGCTTCCAAAGAATTAACAAGTAGTTGCCAGTTGCTGCCAGGTCATTCTTTGTCAGAACGTAATTCTGTAATCCTAAATTTGCAAAACTCTAGGAGGCGGGACTCTATCTTTTGTGTCTTTATGTTCCTGTTCTTAGCACCAATGTCTGGCACAGAGCAAGCTCGCCATAGATATTTGTGGAGTGAGTTAAATAACAGTAAGCATCATATTCCAGGGTTTGGTTTTCTGAGGAATCCCCAAGCTTTTGAGGAATGGTGGAGTGACCTTATAGCTCTAGTCACACGGTGACTAGAGATGAATGTTCAGCTCCACCATCACACACACCCTTCCCCGCCCTTGAGGCTCCATTGTTTCCCTAAATCAGAAGTCAAGTGCTAGGATACAAGTTTTCTGGAACGCACCTCCCTGGAATTCCCAGCATATGTTGATTCTATGAGTAACAGTCAGACATTGGCTACTGCTATCTGTCATCAGATAACATCCTTTTCCTCCCACTAGCCAACTGGGTTTTGAACCTGAAATACCCTTAGAAGGATATTTTCATTTCAGTTCATAGTCTGGCTGCAGCCTCAGCCAGGCAGGCAAGCAGGATGCAAGGGTCACCACACATTCCTCCAGGCTCTGGGAGGCAAAGCGCAGGCCTCTCATTGTCGGGCCCTTGCCAGCCAACATCCACCCATCACAATGATATTCACCTCTCCAGTGGAGTCACTCACCAGCCAACTTCCTCTTAACTCTATTATTCTGAGGTACTTGGCTCTCCCTTGTTCCTGTGGGGTGGCCTAAGTGGGTGGCTACTTTTTACATGTCACAAAATGGTGCTTCGTTTTTCTATTGTCTGGCATGTCTAATACACTAGCTATGTGATCTGGTTGGCCACTCTCTCTCCAGGGTGCTTTACAAATGTCTTTCCTGAATGTGCTTTCCAAATACTGGTCTCCAGCTTGGGGCAGCAGGTGTAGATTTCTTGACAAAAATGTTCCACTGGTTAACACTACTGAAAGGCACATGTCCCCTCGCGGCCCAGGGACTCCTCGCCCTTGGAAAGCTACAGCTGGGTCCCCTGGAGCAGATGCCCAGAGCAGAGGCCAGTCTTGCTGGGGTCTAGGGATGACATCAGATTTGTTCCTCTTCATTAATTAGATCGTCAAGTATCCAAGGGTGTATCCATTACTTCTTTTCAAAAATTTATCTTCTTAATGTATTATTGCTTTTGTTATAATGTGAAATTTTTTGTTACAGTTCACTTTTCAATATCAAAATATTTCTATGGATTTCCTATTGAAATGTATGGAAAATAATTTTTTATATGGTGCATTTGTAATTGTATATGCTGCACTGTCAGGTATATACTGGATAGAAGAAAACTTCTCTTTTGACGAGGCACTGATGAGAATTGAATCCTCAGATTAAAATTTTACATATCTGATAACTGGGATAATTTATCACTGAATAGCTTCTGGCTCTTTCCATTTCAAACCTTGATTATCTTCTACTACCGACATATTTCTGGTGCCAGGTGCCTTAGAGCCGGTTCATGTTAAATATCAGCAGGGTCATGGCACTGTCGGGTCGGTACAATGGGCATTGGGAGTATTTCTGGAAACTATGCCTACACAAAGGGGAAATATTTAACTATACACAGAAGTGACTGGGAGCCTCATAAATATATCCCTCTAACCCAAACTGAATGTTTGCCTAACTCCACTTCTCTTCGCCTGATCCTAAAAATGCCTGCAGCCACCAATTCAAAGAGAAGTGTAATGAAGAGGAAGTCACACTGGAAAGGGACAGTGGTCTCAACCAGCTATTGTTCATTAATCTTAGGTAACAGATTTTTAAAAAACGTATGACCATGTGAACACTTTACTAGGGCCGTCATACAGCTGTGAAAGTAAAAGGTTCTGAAGCTAACATTTGATTATCTTTATGTAAATTCACTATGGCACCAACCAATCAAAACAACTGCTGGGCGTAGACAGCCAGCTCCATATCTGGTACATACTGGCTGAACGAGCATCCCTGAATGCTGCCCACTGACATTCGTAAATATCTATAAATGATCAATGCCCAAAAGACCAGATTCTCCTTCTAAGTTGTTAAAAGTTTTGTTTTGGGGACCAGCCCCATGGCTGAGTGGTTAAGTTCACGCGCTCTGCTTCAGCAGCCCAGGGTTTCGCCAGTTCGAATCCTGGGCGCGGACATGGCACTCCTCATCAAGCCATGCTGAGGCGGCATCCCACATGCCACAAGTAAAAGGACCCACAACTAAAAATACACAACTATGTACCAGGGGGCTTTGGGAGAAAAAGAAAAAATAAAATCTTTAAAAAAAAAGTTTTGTTTTGCCACCATTTTCTTAAACAGTTTGTTCTTGCATTCCTTTAAACTCTCATTTTCTGGATTCTTAATCTCTTTCACTTTTTGCATAGGTTGATCTGGTTATAGTAGACATTTAAAAATATGTGCTGTATTAAGAGGTTTTATAAAGACAGGATCACAGAACATACATATCTCCAAAAGAGGATATAACAATAGCTTGAATTAAAAAGCAAGACATGTAGGGGTCAGCCCCGTGGCTGAGTGGTTAAGTTTGCGCGCTCAGCTTCGGCGGCCCAGGGTTTCGCTTGTTCGGATCCTGGGCGCAGACATGGCACCGCTCATCTGGCCATGCTGAGGCAGCATCCCACATGCCACAACTAGAAGGACCCACGACTAAAATATACAAGTATGTACTGGGGGGATTTGGGGAGAAAAAGCAGAAAAAAAAGAAGATTGGCAACGGTTGTTAGCTCAGGTGCCAATCTTTTAAAAAAACAAAATAAAATAAAAAGGAAAACATGTAGCTTAGGCAAAGAAAGGTATTAAGCGGTAAATTGATGACCCAACCAATCAAGTTATGAAGAGTCCTAGGAAGCACTTACCAACCCATTGCCCACCCTCAGATTGGGTCAGGAGCCAGACATGAGTGCCTGTTCATTGGTTCCTCCTCTACTAGAAGGTAAGTGTGATGAGAGCAGGGACTGCATCCTTCACCACATGTGCCCAGCATGGGACAAGTACAATAAGCTTGACTGACTGGATGAATAGATGACCAAGAATGGGAAACGGTCCTTTTTTGTTGATGGCTGGGAGTCATTGGAAACTTTGGCAAGTGTGATTCTGGCAAAGGTGAGGCAGAGGAAATCAGATCAGAGAAATTCCGGATGAGTGTTGTTTATTAAGGAAACTCATTGTGGATACATGCTGCAGGATGTAGGGAGTGAGGGGGAACGGAAGTGCAGCTGTAAACAGGGCCAAACATCTGGGTTTTATTTTATAAAAGAAGATATCCAAAAAGAGGGGCCAGGACCCAAAGTAGAGAAGGGAGCTAGGGGGCAGGAGGCAGGGCAGGAGGCAGGACAGAGGGGTGTCAAGATGAAGGTGACAAAGGGCCTCCATGAAGCCAGTAACTTGGGTTTCTGTGATGTGGGGTCCTGGATCATTTCACAGGAGCCTCTTGGCCCCTTGTAGGAAAATGCTTACCCCAGAGGCCACAATACCAGCACACATGAATGAGCTTCCTGGTGAAAAGGAGTGGAGAGATTCTTCAGCCTTTCCCTAGAAGGAGAAGCAGAGGTCACCAGAGGCACGAGGTGATGGGAGAGAAAGCAACACGTAACACAAATGGCAGCAATGGAATTGGAATGCTTGAAAATGTATGGATGGGTAACAAGAAGCACTCTGGCTCAGCCCAATTAATTAACAAAACTATTTCTTCTAGTCTCTCTTCTAATCACAAATCGTTCATTTATTTTCTTCAGTGTTCTCCAAGATTGCCATCCTCCCATTTCCATTGACAAAACTGAATGGGTTCAAACCATGTTGAAAAGCTGTGATGGAAGAGTACAACCCAATTTACTCCATTTTGAATTTGTAATTTACTTGTACCCGATCATTTCCTGCCTTCTACTCCAAAGCTCACAGTAGCCCTTCCTTAGATGGGTGCATTTTTTACCTGAATGAATTACTCTGTGGCTGTAACCTTTTAATTTCATCTTAATTAACTGCTTTTCCTCCCTCAATTGGCCAGGCCTATGTCAAGTCTTAATGTAACTCTCCAAGAGGCCAACCTTCCCACCTAACCCAGGGTCACACATAAATGGAATGTCCACACTAAACATTCATCCAGGTATAAGAACCAGAAGGAAGGATGTTCATTTACTCTTCAGTTAGCTTTTACACTTTTTTCTTCATGCCTATTTGACTCTTTGACCTCAACACAAAGTGAACAGAAATCTAGAAAGAGTGCAAGAGAAGAAGAAGTTCATTCTGAAAGCAAAAGACAAAGACCTTTCTATTTCATTGGCTGGCAGCAAAGCCTGAAACTGCATCACCATGTTGCCTGGCAACCTAGGAAATATTGTTCTGATTAAACAAAAACTATCTGGAGTAAATTCACAATGAAACGGCTGAAAAGCATTGTATCATTTTGCATTCCACCATTTAAGATATTAGCAGCAGACACCTGGGGACAGTTCACCCATAAGAAAACAAAAACAAATATACCGACATCACCAAGAGGTAGCCTGAGGACCAGGCAGTGCACTGGACCAGGATCAGAAGTCCTGGGCAAATCTCATAATCTTTGAAGGACTCAGTTTTTTTAATCTGAAAAAAGAACAAGTGGAATAAATGAACCCTGACATTTCATGATTCAAAAGCAACAGTGAAAAAGGAGTACATAGTACCAGTCATCCTTTTGAACTGCAGCATTTATGACATTTGTGTAGGCCATGAACAAGGAGACACAGGCCTAAAGGGTGAAAGTCATCCGTCTTACCTTAAATGAAATCCACAGTGGGGATTGGTTGGTTTCCTATAGGCTATTGATGGCCCTGCTATTACAAGAAACTTCCTTAATTTAGAAAAGCAGACGCTCAGCATTATGAAAACTGCTCATCTCATTAAGACAAAAATACCTCCTGGAAATTTCTTCAAGACTATTACAGTGAGCAACCCCAGAGTCAAGAAGCCCTGCAAAATTAAAGCAACTTGTTTGTGGGAATCACAAATGAATAGATTATAAAGCTATCCAAAAAAGAGAACTGCAGTTAGAAACTGAAAACCGATGCAACAGAGCTTTGAAGAGTATAGAATAGTGGTTAAAAATCAAAGACTCTGGGTTCAAATGCTAGCTCTCCCACTTACTGGTGGGGCTGTTATTTAATCTCCCTGTTTCTTAGTTTATCCATCCATATGCAGGTATAAAAGTATTACAGGAATTTGGTTATTGCAGGAATAAAATGAGTTAGTAATGTGCTTCGAATAGTGATTGACACATAATTAGCTGCCATTGTTATTTCCGGTATGAGCCAATAATTGTTCATAGCAGTTCTGAAGTCAGATTGGCCAGGATGCAAAGTCCAGCACCACTAGTTATTAGCAATGGCCCTTTGGGCAAGCTTCTTAACCTCTTTCAGCCTTGATTTCTTCATCTGTAAAACGGGAATAAGCATTATGTACCTCATAGAGTTTTTGTGAGGCTTCAATGAGATAATGCTTATAACAGGCACAATATAATGTAGCTATCATGAATCATTATTACTGTCTGGGCCTCATCAAGAAATTTCTCTGCCATTTCTTTAGTTTCTCATTGTTTTTTCCATGCCATAAAAAACAACGATGTAGGCCAAGACATTTCAATGAGGAAAGAATAGTCTTTCAACAAATGGTGCTGGGAAAACAGGCTATCTGCATGCAAAAGAATGAAATTGGACCCCTTCCCCACACCATGTACAGAAATTAACTCAAAATTGATCAAAAACCTAAATATAAGAGCTAAACTGTTAAACTCATAGAAGAAACGTAGACATAAATTTTCGTGGTCTTGGATCGGGCCATGGTTTCTTAGCTATTACACCAAAAGCACAAGCAACAACAATAAAAAAAATTAATTGGATAGCATCAAAATCAACAGCTTTTGCACTTGAACTGACACCATCAAGAAGGTGAAAAAAACAACCCACAGAATGGGAACACAATTGTAAATCATATATCTCGTAAGGAATTTGTATCCAAGATACATAAACAACTTTTATAATTCAATAATAAAAAGACAATTAACCCAATTAATAGATGATCAAAGGATCTGAATACACATTTCTTCAAAGAAGATATACAATGGTCAGTAAGCACCTGAAAAGATTCTCAACATTACCAGCCATCAGGGAAATGCAAATCAAAACCAAAAGATATAATTCCATATCCACTAGGATAAATATAGTAAAAAAGGCAAAAATAACAGGTGTTGGTGAGGATGTGGAGAAATTGGAACCCCCATTTACACTATTGGGGTTATAAATGCTGCAGCCATTTTGGGAAGCAGCCTGGCAGTTCCTCAAAGGGTTAAACACAGAATTAACATATAATCCAGCAATTCTACTCCTAGGTATACACCCAAGAGAAACAAAAACATGCCCACACAAAAACTTGTACACTAATGCTCATGGCAGCATTATTCATAATAGTCAAAAATTGGAAATTAACGTCTATCAACTGATGAATGAATACATAAAATGTCTTATATCCATAAAACAGAATAATAGTCCATAATAAAAAGAAATGAAGTATAAATAAATGCTACAGCATGGAATAAACTTACAAATCTTGAAAGAAGCCAGTCACAGAAGACCACATGTTGTATCTATGGATGCCACATATAAGAAAAGTCCAGAATAGTGATAGATCCATTAGCCGTAGAGAGTAGATTAGTGGTTTCCTAGAGTGGCAGTGTGGAGGAGAGTGGTTAGGGAGAAATGTGAGGAGGGAATGCTAATGAGGACAAGGTTTCCTTTTTGGATGATGAAATGTTCTAAAATTGTAGTGATGGCTGCACAACTGAATATACTAAAAACCGTTGAACTGTACACTTTACATGGGTGAATTGTATGGTATGTGAATTGTATCTCAATAAAACTGTTAAAATAATAACAATGGAAATTTCAGAAGCCTCCTCAGCTTGGAGGACCAATTCTGTAGAACTTTGGGTGGGTCCCACACTCATCTTCCCGCAGAAGCAGTAGGGGCTGGCAGTGGAAGAGCCCAGATGGCGCCAAAGATAGAGAGAGCCTGAAAAGACCCCAGAACCAATTACTGACTGCACGTAAATTCCTCACACCCTATCGTTTCTTCAGTTCCACAGCAGATAGTTCTGTGGAGATGGAGACAAACAGAGCATCAGCCCTCTTCCCCCCATAAACAGAACCGAGTCACACTGCAAGTGGGAATCTGTTCCCCTCACTCAAGTCCAATCACGTGAATCCCGCCCACCTGTAAGAACCCATAGGTGAGGGGCCACAAGTGGACCGTGTTTTGGAGGATGGTGTCCCAAGGAGTTGAAATGGGAAACTAGAGAAGGAGCCTGCTCATAACCGTGTGCAGATTGTGAGGACTCCTGGCGCGATGTTTGAAGACCCCCTCGAAAAGGAGTCCTGAGGCTTTCAGTTTTTTAGATAAAAAACATCGTCTTCACGACATATGATTGCAAATTCCTCCTAAGAACCTAGTAGTTAAAAATTGCGGTGTGTGAGATTGTGGGGAAAGAGCTCAAAAGTTATATTGGAGCAGAAAAAGAGAGACTCAGACAAAAATGGAAATATTTTTAAAATCTTCTTTCCATCCTTTTTATTTCTCCTTTATTTAGTCTTATTTCTTCTTTCTTCCTTCGCCCCCTCTCCCTTTTCTTACCTCTTATCACCTTGTTCTATCTTGTCTGGTCACCGGATTCTCCAGTAAGCAGCTTGTGAGCATGTCGGAACATGCACATTCACTCTCTTTGTACGCCAGTACCTACCATGGCACCTACTAAGAAAAGGGGGCTCAAAAAGAATTATTGTCGTTTGAATTAAATGCTACTGCACAGTAATTGTTAGTCACAGGAGTTGAGTCCAATTTCTGTGATTGATGCCATTTCTTTGGTTTATGAACCAAGAGAGATGTATCTTAGACCCTAGACCCGGATGTCTAGCTAGTTATTTTCTAGGCCATTATTCTTCCTATGCATATTCCTACTCTTTTTCAGCATTCTCCTGTGAAAATACATCAAGGCACTTCATTCTTTCTAGGTCAGAGTCTGTGGCAGACTGTATTTTCCAAAGATGGCCATACAAATATCTCTCATCCTTACAATGTGATGTTGACACTTCCCCTTCAAGAGATGGGGACTGTGTTCACTCCCCCTTGAACCTGGGTGGACCTTTGTAACTCCTCTGTCAACAGAGTATGGCTATGTGGCTTTTGAGACTAGACCATAAAAGGCAATATAGTTTCTATCTGGCTCTCCTTCTCTTGGGACAAAAGCATTGGAATCTATGAGCCGCCATATAAGAAGCTGGGCTCTCTAAAGCTGCTATCACGGAAAGACAGTGTAGAGAGACCACATAGAAAGGGAGCTGCCTGAGGAGCCCCAGCTGTTCTAGCCCCCAACTGTGTGAGCCTTCCTAGCCCAGGCACCAGACTGAATGAGTGAGCTCCCAGATGATTCCAGCCCCCGGGCTTCAAACCGCCCCATTCAACACAGAGTGGAAGAGAAATGAGCTATCCTTGCCCAGACTGAAGATTTCTGAGCAAAATAAATGTTGTTGTTGTTGTTAAGCCAGCAAGTTTTCTTTATGGAACCTCCTGGCCTAGAATGTGTTACTATGGCGCCTGCCTCTCAGTTACGGTTAGGGGCAGGGATGGAACAGAGAGAAGCTTAGCTAGCTCCTCTGAAATGCCTTCTGCGGTGGCATCCAAGGGACCAGACATGTCCATCCCTAGAGGTCTCCAGTCAGAAGTGCCTTCTGCCTGTGAAATACAAAGGTCCAAATAGCACTCATTGCCTTTTCCATTTCTTTTAAAGCCAAAATCATCCACCATGGATGAATTTTATAAACATAATGTTGAATTAAGAATATAGAAAGAGAGAAAGAGTATATACAGTATGATGCCATTTTTATAAAGTTCAAAACCAACAAAACAAAATAACATTTTAGTGATACAAACAGATATGGTAAAATTACAAGAAAAATGTAAGAAAATGGTCAACACAAAATTAAATGTAGGGCAGGGGATGACATCAAACACACAGGTAGGACTGTGAGTGAGTGACAGATTCGAGGATGCTTATGTGACTATTATGCTTCATAACTTACATGTACATTACCTATATTTGTTTGTGTGTATAAAATTTTGTTGTTGTTAGTGTCATCGAGTCGATTCTGACTCCTAGCAACCCTGTGGACAACTGAGAGGAACCCTGCCTGGTCTTTTTGCTCCATCCCCTCACCTTCCTGTGCTTGACCGGACAGTGCTCTCCTGCTATTCAGAGGGTTTTCATGGCCAATTTTTTGGTAGTGGGTGGTCAGGTCCTTCTTCTTAGTCTGTCTTAGTCTGGAAGCTTTGCTGAAACCTGTCCTCCATGGGTGACCCTGCTGGTATTTGAAATACTGGTGACATCACTTTCAGCATCACAGCAACACACAACCACCACAGTATGACAACCAGCAGACAGGTGGTGTGGTTCCCTGATGGGGACATGAACCCGGCCTGCGGCCGTGAGAGCTCTGAATCTTAACCACTAGACCACCAGGGCTGGCTGTGCGTAAAACGCTGCATAACAAAAAACATGATTAAAAAAAAATGAATGTTAAGGTTAATAAATGTTTCCAACTTTAAAAAAAACAAAATACATGGCATCATCCAATGAGTTGCCTGGTCCTGCCCTCACTACATACTCTGTCTCATGCTTTTTTATCCACTTTCTTGCCCCATTCACAAGGCTTCTGGCCAGTTTCCAGTCCTGGTCCTCTCTTTCTTGGGACCCTTGCTGTAGCCTCCTAACTGACTCCGTCCATTTCTTCCTCCCATCATAGCCACTGCTGTCTATGTTAGCCTTCTTGAAGCATAACCCTAATCCTGGCTTGATACCCTTCAGGGACTCCTCATGGCTCCGGCATGAAAATCTAGAGCCTGACTTTCTTAGCCTGGCACTCAAGGCCCCCACAATCCAGTTGCTTAATGCTCATTAGGTTCCAGCCAAACCGAGCCATTTCCCATCCATGCCTGACATCTCCCAACTTGGTGTCTGACCTGCGGTTCCCCTTGCCTTCTCCTACTTCTCCACATTTCTATCCCTGAAAACCTAGTTCAGATACCTCCACTGTCATGAGGCTTTTCCTCATGCCCCCCTGGGATAGACATATGCACAAGTGTTCCCACCTTTCAACTCTGGTAGGGCCCTGCGTGCTATCAAGTGGGATGTCCATCACTTTCTGCCTCACAGTACAGGTCTGTTGGACCTGTTCACTTCCCCTGTGTTTGGAAATAGGGTCTTTGCAGATATAATTCGTTAAGATGAAGTCATACTGGATTAGAGTGGGCCCTAAATTCAATGACTGGCGTCCTTATTAGAAGCCCATTAGAGAGAGAGAGGGAAGACAGCCACGTAAAGAAGCAGAAATTGGAGTGAGGCAGATACAAGCCAAGGAACACCAAGGATTGCCAGAAACCACCAGAAGTTAGAAAGAAGCAAGAAAGGATTCTTCCCCAGGGCCTTCTGAGGCTGACACCAAAGTCAGGAGCAGGGCTCTACATGCAAGCACAAATGCAGGGCTATTCAACTTCTGGTGGCAGTGATCCCCTGGAGCACATGGTCTGATCCAGGGACCCTCTCCCAAGAAATACATGCACCTATCCCCTAAAATGTGCATAGAGTTTCAGAAGTTTCACCACTCCCCTGAAGCCTCTCCATGGGGAATGGAACTTTGATCTTCTGAAACAATAATGATGTGGCTAAATCCAAACTTACAGAAGATGTGCACGCCAACAATGGTGAGCAGTTTTGTTTCTGTATGCGAGCGTGAAGAACAGGGTGGGAGCACACCCAGTCCTTGGCATTAGAGAGATCTTGAGTCAAATCTCAGCACTCTCTTTCACTGAGAAATTTACCCCAACCCTCTCAGCATCAGTTGTCTTGTCTGGAAAATGAGGGATGGCAATAGCTACTTCCCAGAGCTATTGTGAGAATAAAATGAAGTAATCCCAGTTGTAGACTCCCAAAGCGCCCGGACTTCCCCTCCACAGGGCTTCGCTCCCTTGTAATCATTCAAATAAGCGGTTGTTCAGTGGCTGTCGCCCCCACTGGATTATAAGCTTTGGGAGAGCTTTATTCACAACTGTATTCCAAGGGGCTCTATAATTGCTGACAGAATGACTATTTTGCTCAGCATGGTGCCTGGTGCATGTTATATATGGTATATAAAGCATATGCATAAATATATATATATATATGCTCAATAAATGATAGCTCTTATTAGCATCTGGCCCAAACTAGTCAACGAGAAGCTACCCGCTGAGACCTTTAATTTCAGAAACCTATTGAGAAAATAAGTGGACTCTGTGGAAGAGGAACGAGTGTTGTGGTCTCTGTTGCTACCCTCAAGCAAAGAAGTAGGGGATTCAGAGACTCAAAGTCTACCACACCCACAGACCACCAGGAAATGAACTTCTTCCCCGAGTTCTGGTGCACACAGCAGCTCTCGAAACTCATCACGATCTGTGAGTCCGAATGAACAAGACACCAGCTGCTGAGTGGGAGGCAGTATCTTCTATGGCGTGAGGCCCTAGCTCTTTCCCTACAAGGTGTTACTTTTGATTTCCTTCAAGTATGATCAAGGTGGGTGAAGTGGAGGCTGTTGGGAGGCTGGGTGAGGTGTGGGTTGGCTGAGTTAGTGCTGGCCAGGTTCCCCTGGGGAAATTCCCATGGGGAGAAAAGCGGGTGGCAGTTGTCAGCTAAGAAATTAACCAGGCATGACTTCAAGATCAATGGGTAGATTACAACCTGCCCATGGAAAAGCCTGGGTCTAATTAATGGATAGAACACTGGGCTGGAAGCGGGATCTTGTGTTTAAAATGAAGTCCTTCACCTTGGCCCTCTCTGTCTCCAAATGATATTATTTCCCACCTCTGGATCACACGGGAATGCTGTTAGAATTAATAAAAAGAAATGATAAATATATAATTTTAAAAACTGAAAAAGTACTTATGAAGTAGACAAATGAAATATTATATAAAAGAATTGGGTGGATTTTCATGTTGCATTACTTTTACAAGCAAAAAATATATAATAAAAATACTATCAAAAATCTTCATGCATAGCATTATTATTATTACTATTACAATTATTATTAGATCCACTTTGCACCAAGGAGCAGATTCCCTCATCTCAGGGGATGGAGCCCCAGCCAAGGAATCAGGAGCCTTGGGTGATTCCTATTTAACTAGCCATGTGGCCTCAGGGCAACAGATGCCAAAGGAGTAAAAAAATATGAGAGGCCAACTCAACAATAAAAAGATGTCTTAGAGACATTTTAAGTGTCTTCCCATATTCCCATGTTTAAAATAAACAAGTATTTCAAATTCTTAACCCAAGTCCTAAAGGCAGAGTGGTAAATAAACTTGCATGAAAGGATTAAAGGGTAGAAGTCCCGGATGATGTGCGATTCCATGAAGGAATCTAGCGATAAGGACTCATTCCTCCCAAAGATAAACTCCCAGCAAAAACTTCTCCCACAGCATGGCTCTTGCTATCTGGTTGAGTGACTGCTGTGACACAAGACAAGGACTGTTTCCCAGGACAGGAGTATAAACAGCTTTTTATTAATAATGATTTTCATTTTATCACACGTCAACTATACACTAGATACTTTCTATGCCTTCCTTCTAACCTTCAAAATAAGTCCCAGTTTATTAAATGAGATTGATAGGGCACAAATAACATAAAGATCGCTATACTTATGAAAGATTATCATACTCATGAAAGGCAGCCCAGTGTTTGAACCCAGGCGTGCTTGCTCTGTCAGCTCACCCTTCCTCCAGCCATGCCTGAGGTCGTTCACGGTGAAACCCAGAGCGGGTGGCACGGCTTGCCTTGGAGGTTTGAGCATAATCAGATGGGGTCCAGCCGGGCATTTTTGCAGGCTGGGCTATGCCTCTTCTCTAAACTAGGACACTTATTCTGTCAGAAGTCCAATACTGAACGAGACAACCCCTTATTTTAGCTTCTATCCAGTAAAATGAAAATTTAAAAACCAGACGTGAAAAAAATATTTTTTTAACTTTTTATTATGGAAAATTTCAAACACACACAAAAGTCAAGAAAGTGGTAAAAATTAACCCCCCATACCCATGACGTGACTCCAACAACTATCAACATTTTGCCATTCTTGTTTCATCTATTCCTCTTATTATCTGGAATATTTTAAGACAATCCCACACCTTATATTATTTTACCCATAAATATTTCAGTATTGATCCTAATACAGAAAGAGTTAAATTTGACATGACAACAGATCCATTATCACTCCTAAGAAAAGTAATAATTCCTTATTATTTCTTAACATATTAGATTTTCCCCAATCGTCTCCAAAATGTCTTCTTACAGTTAGTTTATTGAATTCAGTCCACACATTACAAAATCTGGTTGTTTCAGTCCTACACAATTTCTTTTTTGGAAAAAAAATTTCATAAATAAGGGAACATTATTGCTGGGTGGTCAAGGCATCCCTTTCACACTGAACTCAGGAAGACAGAAGCACCCAAGCAAAGCAAACTAAATTATCCGAGCAGTGGACTTCATGTTGGTTAAAATTGCTTCAGTCCTATGAATTGACTCCTGTCGCTGCTGTAGGCACAGAGTGAATTTTCATTGTCATGAACAACGTGGATGGATGAGGGAAACAGAATGTGCATGGAATGGGTGAGAAGTGAACTTTGTCATTGCCTCAGTAGCCCATGTGGTTGCTCTGAAGTGAAAGAATTGCTTCTTGAAAATAAATAAATACATTTATGCAATGCTAACAGTAATTGCGAACTATCAGTTGAAATATGCAAATACTTTTTAAAATTAAGAATAAGTTTTATACTCTCCCTCCTTTAGAAAATAAGGCATAAGTGTCGAAGTCATTTTTGTATTTTGTAATTAACACAAGAGAAAACGAGTAACAGATAAACAATACATGCACTCCCTCTGGGCCTCAGTTTCTTTAGCTTCAAAATGGTGGTGTCTAGGACGGGGTGATGCTCTTTAAAGGGCTCTTCAGTTAATTATCTGTAGTGGATACTGTGGTATCCAGCCAGATACTCCCTTCAAGACTGACACAGTCATTCCTTACGTGGCCTGGAGTCTTGGCTACTGATGGCTCACAGCTGAGTCCCTCCCAGAAACTACCTTTGGCCCAAGTTTACATCCCTTTTCTAGGGGCTGCTCACAACCATTGACTAGTTGAGTCAAAGGTATTAAGGCCCAAGCCTCATGCCTCAATCAAGACAACCCTAAGAAGCCAACCTCTTTCAGGTTGGCCAGGAGTTCTATTGCAACTGCGTCACAGTCCAGCATCTCCTTCTGCCTGGTCTTGCTCCCCTTACCCCTAAGAGGTTATGTCCACAAGAGCACTCCCAAGTAAATTTCCCCCACACAGACCTGAGTTTCAGAGTCTGTTTCCTGGGAACTGACCTACGATGTATCTGTGATTCCATGGTCTGCCTCTGCAGGTCATCGGCTGAGACTCCACTGCACTTGTCTGACCCCCAAAGCCCAACTTTCATGGCTCAGGTGCAAAGGAGTAGCAGCCAGAAAGGAGGTGGCTCTCTTTTGAATCCAAGAGTACTGAGGCCAATAAAGCTGAGAAAACCATGCTCAGAGCAAGCTGACAGCCCACATTCCTCAAGGGTCAGATTATTTTCACCGTCCTGCACAGTAGTTAAAACTGTCATCCACAGTTGTGAACTCAGAAGAGTTGTTAGCAAAACTACCCAGAAATGACAAAGGCAACAACATTCCCACGTAATAATCGATATAGTAGCCAGAGTGAGCTTTTGAAACAAAAGTCAGGTCATGTCACCCCCAAACTCAAAACCCTCCCATGGGAAGCCATTCTTGCCATCTCACTCAGAATATAATCCCAAATTCCTACCTTGGACTCCAAGACTTAACATGCTGCTGGCTGCCTCTCTGACGTCCTATCCTGCCACCCTTTCCCTTATTCGCTCTGCAACAGCTAACACCGGGCCCCCTCGCTATTTCCAGAACATTTCAAGCCCACTCCTACCCCAAGGCCTCTGCCTTTGAAATTCCTCCTGCCTGAAGCTCTCTTCCCCAAGAGAGCCACAGGGTTCCACCCTTACTTCCTTCAGGGCTCTTAGCAAATGTCATCTTATTAAGGATGCTTTCCTGCCTAATCCATAGAAGGGTCTTCAAAATCCACAAAATCGTACCTCCAGACATACAAAATCTTCCCAAGGAACACCTAGGCACTTGTATAGACTTACAGAAAATACTTTTCAGGGCCTCACGTTCCACCTGCATTCTTCCCTGAACTTTGTTCAACTTCAGTCTGACTAGGATCAAGTATCTTACAAGTTCCCTCTACTCGCCTCCTCTTTCATAATAGATCCTTCTCCCACTTTACAGGAGAAATACTTACCACTCCCTCATCCCAAATCTTGTAACGATGCATTGTCCCTGCAAAACCTCCAGGGTGCCAGGCAAATGTTTATTTGAAATGTTTAGGTTGCATGTAAGAAAGCGCATGACATGAATGACTAAATAAAATATCTTCTCGCAGTTCTAGTAGTTTCTAATGCATTGCTTTCAACAAAACGGAAGGAGTTTCTAATAGAGTTATTCACTATAGATATCTAAAAATAATTTTTGATGAAAGATCACCAAGTGATTTTTGCATTTAACCGAGAAGGAATTCAGAAAATTGAGTGACACTGCTCTAACAGAACCTTTCCACTCTTATCTACTTATGTATGCAGATAAGATTTCTTAGCATTTACATCTATAAAAGTTAAAAATAGTAACAGAATTGATGTTGAATCTTGTATCATTCAGGCAATAAGTCATATTCAGCCATGAACTAATTGTGATTTTAAAAGAAGGACCAAGTCTATTTCATAGCAATATGTATTTACCATAAAAAATTTTGCTTTTTGTGTTATAATAAAGTGTTAATATTTCTAAGCATTAAAATACGTTATGTTAAGATAAAATTCTGAGATGGAAATTCAGGTTCAAGGACAAAAACAAATGATGTAATATTTCCAAAAGTTAAAGATGAGCTTGTTTATGTAGTTTTAAAATGGATGATGGTAGACATCAAATCAATATGGTATTTAGATTCCATTAGATACATTTCAAAAGGGATATAATGGTTTGATTTTTTCCAACAAAAGCAATACTTTTCACAATATGCAGGCCTAGTGGTTGAGCTCTGCATCCTCTGCTTCAGCAGCCCAGGTTCGGTTCCCAGGCATGGACTTACACCACTTGTCTATCAGCAGCCATGCTGTGATGGCAGCTCATATACAAAATAGAGGAAGATTGGCAACTGGTGTTAGCTCAGGGCAAATCTTCCTCAGCAAAAAGAAAAAAGAAAATTAACTCAAAATAAACTATAGACTCAAATGTAAAATGCAAAAGTGGTAGAAGAAGACATAGGAGGAAATCTAGGTGATCTTGGATTTGGCAATGAGTTTTTAGATATATCATCAAAAGCATGATCTATGGAAGAAAAAAATGAGAAGTTGGACTTTATTAAAGTTAAAAACATCTGTGAAACACACTAAGAATATCAAAAGACAAGCCATAGACTGGAAGAAAATATTTGCAAAACACATATTTGATAAAGGGCAAACACACAAAGAACTCTTAAAATTGAGCAATAAGAATAAAAACAAAACTAATTTAAAAATGAGAGGGGGGATCAGCCCTATGGCCTCGTGGTTAAGTTCATGTGCTCTGCTTCAGTGGCCCAGGGTTTCGCTGGTTGGGATCCTGGGCGTGGACATGGCACCACTCATCAGGCCACATTGAGGCAGCGTCCCACATGCCACAGCTAGAAGGACCCACAACTAAAACATACAACAATGTAGTGGGGGGATTTGTGGAGAAAAAACAGAAGAAAAAAAAAAGATTGGCAACAGTTGTTAGCTCAGGTGCCAATCTTTAAAAAAATAAAAATTAAAAAAATTAAAAATGAGGGGCCAGCACCATGGCCAAGCAGTTAAGTTCCCTTGCTCTGCTTTCGCAGCCAGGGGGTTGCCAGTTCAGACCCTGGTCTTGGACCTAGCACCGCTCGTCAGACCATGCTGTGGCAGCATCCTGTGTAGAAGAACTAGAATGACCTACTTCTTCAACCAGGATATACAAATGTGTACTGGGGCTTTGGGGAGAGAAAAAAAAAAAAGAGAAAGATTGGCAACAGATCTTAGCTCAAGATCTGTTTCTCACCTAAAAATGGGCAAAAGACTAGAATAGACACCTCATCAAGTTGTTCTATAGATGACAAATAAGCAAATGAAAATACGCTAAGCAACAACCATTGTTCGGTAATTACAAATTAAAACAAGATACAACTACACACATTAAAATGGCTAAAATTTTTTTTAAAAGCTGAAATGATTGCTGATGAGAGCAACAAGAACTCTCATTCATTGCTGCTAGGAACGCAAAATGGTGCAGTCATTTTGAAAGACAGTTTGGCACTTTCTTACGAAACCAAACATAGTCTTACCAAACAATCTAGAAGTCACACTCCTAGGTATTTACCAAATTCATTTGAAAACTTACATCCACACAAACATGGGCATGTGAATGTTTACAGCAGCTTTATTTAGAATCACCCAAAAGTGTAAGCCACCAGGATGTTCTTCAATAGGTGAATGTATAAACAAAGTTTGTATATCCATACAATGGAATATTATTCTGTAATAAAGAGAAATGAACTATCAAACCACAAAAAGACATGGACGAATCTTAAATGCATATTGTTATGTAAAAGAAACCCGTCTGGAAAAGGCAAATCTATAGCACGGTAAGAAGATCAGTGGTTGCCAAGAGTTTAGGGTAGGAGAAGAAGGATTGATACTTGATGCCCAGGAGATGTTTTTTAGGGTGGTGAAACTATTCTCTATGATACTGTAATTGTGGAGACATGACCACGGATTTATCAAAACCCATAGAACTTAACAGCATGAAGAATGAGCCTTAATATATGCAAACATTAAAAGCATTTAGGAGGTTGGGGACACCAGAATGGAATTCAGAATGTGATGAAACAATCTAACTGTATTATGAATGTATGAAATGATCTCACTCAAGGGGGTATGGGAAAAAGTTGTTGTCCGAAGTAACTTTGGAAATGAGTGTAACCTCTAAGACTAAAGGCAAAAGAAATTGCATATAAGCACTGGACTCTAGTTGATAAAGTTGCTTCCCATAAGGGTGCAGGTTGACAATTCTGATACTGTTATACATGTATACTGGGATTGAACAATTAAGTAAACGGATGGCGGATGGTGGGAGTCAGGTTTTTCACTGTTCTGGTGGGATGTTACAGACAAGCAAGGGGAAGAGGCTAGGAGGATCCATGTGGTAATGGATTGGAGTAGGAGATACCAGTATGAATTCATGTTTAGCTTAATATGGACATATATGGTTATGTATAGAATTGTTTATTGGTATGTTTATATAACTAGTTAGTACGCACTCATTTATTTCCTTGCATATATTTCAGCTAAGAGGAGCAATGATACACAAAGGCAACAAGCACACTCAGTGTCTAGCACAAGCTTGCTTTCTTTTTTTTTTAATTAAAGTATAATCGACAAAATTGTGAGATATTTGAAGTGTACAATGTGATGATTTTATATATGTATACGTTGTGAAAGTGTGCCCCCCACACTGAGTTAATTAACACATCCATCACATCACATATTTTATTCACTTTTTTTTTCGGTGAGAACATTTAAGTTCTACTCTCCAAGCAAATTTCAAATATGCAATACAGTGCTATCAACTATAGTCACCACGCTATACATTAGATCCTCCGACCTTATTCATCTTATAACTGAAAATTTGTACCCTTTTACCAACCTCTCCCTATTTCCCCCAGCCCCTGGAAACCACTGTTCTTCTCTCTGTTTCTGTGAGTTCCACTTTTTTTGTTTTTTTTAGATTCCACATATAAGTGAAAGCATGCAGCATTTGTCTTTCTCTGTCTGGCTTATTTCACTTAGCATAATGCCCTCCGGTTTTATCCGTGTTGTCACAAATGGCAGGATTTCCTTCTTTTTTAAGGCTGAATAACATTCCATTGTATATATATACACCGTATTTTCTTTATCCATTCATCCATTGATGGACACTTAAGTTAGCTATTGTGAATAACACTGCAATGAACATGGGAGTGCAGATATCTCTTCAAGATAGTGATTTCATTTTCTTTGGATATATACCCAGGAACGAGACTGCTGGATTGTATGGTAGCTCTATTTTTAATTTCTTGAGAAACCTCCATAATGTTTTCCATAGTGGCTGTACGAATTTACATTCCCACCAACAGAGTACAAGTGTTGCCTTTTCTCCACATCATTTCCGGCATTTGTTATCTCTTGGTTTTTTCTTTTTGCTTTTTCTCCCCAAACCGCCCCCTGCCCATACACAGTTGTATATTTTTTTTAGTTGTGGGTCCTTCTAGTTGTGGTATGTGGGATGCCGCCTCAACATGGTCTAATGAGCGGTGCCATGTCCACGCCCAGGATCCGACCCTGGGCCGCCGAAGCAGAGTGTGTGAACTTAACCACTCAGCCACGGGACCAGCCCCATCTCTTGTCTTTTTGATAACAGACATTCTAACAGGTGCGAAGTGATATCTTATTGTGGTTTTCATTTGCATTTCCCTGATGATTAGTGATACTAAACACTTTTTCATGTACCTGTTGTCCATTTGTATGTCTTCTTTGGAAAAATGTCTATTCAGGTCCTTTGCCCATTTTTTAATTGAGTTATTTGATTATTGAAGTCCCCTGTTACTATTATTATTATTTTCTTTTTGAGGAAGATCAGCCCTGAGCTAACATCTGCTGCCAATCCTCCTCTTTTTGCTGAGGAAGACTGGCCCTGAGCTAGCATCCATGCCCATCTTCCTCTATTTTATATGTGGGCCACCTGCCACAGCATGGCTTGATGAGCGGTGCCATGTCCGCACCCAGGATCCGAACCGGCAGACCCCGGGCCACCAAAGCAGAACTTGTGAACTTAGCTGCTGCACCACAGGGCCAGCCGCCCCCCCCCCCCGTTATTATTATACTGCCATCTGTTTCTCCCTTCAGATCTATTAATATCTGCCTTATGTATTTAGGTGCTCCTACATTGGGTGCATAAGTATTTACAAATGTTATAGCCTCTTGATGAATTGTTCATCATTATATTACTGACCTTCTTTGTCTCTTGTCACAGTCTCTGTCTTAAAGTCTATTTTGTCTGATACAAGTATAGCTACCCCAGTTTCTTTTGGTTTCCATTTGCAGGAAATATCATTTTACACTCCATCACTTTGTCTTTACAGCTGAAATGAGTCTCTTGTAAGCAGCACATAGTTGGGTCTTGTTTTTTATCCATTTAGTTTTTATGCATTTATCCAATTTAGGCCATTTACATTTAAAGTAATTATGGATAGGTACGGACTTACTATTGCCATTTTGTTGATTGTTTTTCTGGTTGTTAGAGCTTAGTTTGTAACACCTTTCTCTAACAAATGGACCAGAGCTCCTTAGAGAAATGGCTAATTCTAAGACTGGAGCAGAAAATATGTAAGATAAACTTGGAGCATTTTGTAGCACCAGAAAGAAGAAAACACTTTTAAAAAATGATGAGGATATGTCAAAGGGACACGGGAGCCAACTAAAAGAGTTCCCAATGGCCAAAGCTGAAATAACTTGAGCAACAAAATAAAACAGTACTGGATTATAACCTAACGTACAAAATAAATATCCATGAATCCATACTAATATAAATAAATGATTGAATAAATAAATGGGGAGAAGAGACATATTTCCTGTGCAGAAGAATTTAGTAACAATAACGTAGGTACTCCACTCTCAAAGGGGCAGAGCATCACTCGCCACTCCTCACGTGTGAGCTGCACATAATGCTTTCTTCCCAAGAGTACAGTGTGGAAAGTGGAGAAAAAGAGTGACGTTACAGTGGGGAAACCTGACAAACACGACCTCAGTCAGGTGATCAAGGTCAACATCAACAGTGATAAGTCATGTTGATAGCATGCACCCTTGATATGATTTGATGAAAATATTACTTCAGCTCACAGTTTTCCTCCCCAAAACTTATAACCCCAGTGTAATTATGAGAAAAGCATCAGACAAATCCCAGTTGAGGAACATTCTACAATATACCTGGTCAGCACTCCTCAAAACAGTCAAAGTCATCAAAAAAAAGGAATGTATGAGAAACTGTCACAGCCAAGAGGAGGATAAGGCCACATGACGACTAAAGGTAATGTGGGGGCTGTCCCAGTGGCACAGTGGTTAAGTTTGCATGCTCTGCTTTGACAGCCCAAGGTTTCCCAGTTTGGATCCTGGGCGCAGACCTAGACACCACTTATCAAGCCATGCTGTGGTGGAGTCCCACATAGAAGAACTAGAAGGACTTACAACTAGGACATACAACTACGTACTGGGGCTTTGGGGAGAAAAAAGAAAAAGAGGAAGATTGGCAAGAGATGCTAGCTCAGGGCCAACCCTCCTCACCAAAAAGCATACCTTAAAATAAATAAATGAATAAATAGATAAATAAAGGTAATGTGGTCCTGGATGGCATCTTGGAACAGAAAAAGGACATAAGGTAAAAACTAAGAAAATATAAATGAAGTATGGACTTCAGTTAATAATAAAGTATCAACATTGGTTCATTAATTGTAACAAATGTACCATATTAATGTAAGATATTAATAAAAGGGAAAACTGGGCATGGGGTATATGGGAACTCTCTGTACTATCTTCACAATTTTTCAATAAATTGAAAACTATTCTAAAAAATAAAGTCTATAATCTTACCACAATAAAAAGCTCAGGTCCAGATGGCTCCACTGGTGAATTCTATTAAATATTTAAAGAAGAAATAATACTAATCCTTCACTAACTCTTGCTGAAAATAGAGCGGAGGGACCATTTCCCAACTTATTCTGTGAGGTCAGTTTAATCTTCACACCAAAGCCAGACAAAGACATCACAATCAAAGAACACTAGAGATCAATATCCTTCCTACATACAAAAACAGAATCTGGAAACAAATATTAGCAAACAAAACCCAAAAACATACAAAAAGGATCATACACCATGATCAACTGAGATTTATTCTAGGGGGACATTAAAATCAATTAATGTAATGCATCACATTAATAGAATAAAGAATAAAAACCATATGAAAATCTCCATAGTCACAGAAAAACCATTTGACAAGACGCATTTATGTTGGGGAAAAAAAAAAAAACCTCTCAGCAAACAGGAATAGAAGGGAACTTCATCCACAAAAGAAACCTTACAGCTAACATTATGCTTAATGTTGAAAGACTGAACGCTTTTCTCCTAAGAGAAGGATGTCTACTCTTGTCATATATTCAACTTTGCACTAGAGGTTCTAACCAGTGCAATCAGACAAAGAGAAGGAGAACGAGGGAAGAGGAAGGAAGGGGGTAGGGGTGGCGGGAGGGAAGAGAAAGAAATTAAAGTTGTGTAGCTTGGAAAGGAAAAAGTAAAACTGTCTTTTTTTTTCACAAACATAATCCTATAAGCAGAAAATCCTGAGGGATACACACACACACACACACACACAGAGACAATCTACCAACTCTAATAAACAACTTCAGCAGGGTCACAGGATACAAGGTCAATATACAAAAATCTATTGTATTTCTATATATTAGCAACAAACAATCTGAAATAAAACGATAGTTACATTCACGCTAGAATAAAAAAAGAATAAAATATTTAGGAACAAACTTAGCAAAAAAAATTCAAGACACATAAACTAAAAACCATGAAATTTTGCAGAGAGAAGTTAAAGAATATCTAAATAAACAGAGAGCCATTACATGCTCATGGATTGGAAGACTCATCGTTATTAAGATGGCAACACTCTCCAACCTCATCTTAGATTCAGTGCAAACCCTAGCACAAATCCCACCAGACGTTTTTTTGCAGCAATTAACAAGCTGATTCTAAGATTCACATGGAAATGCAAAGAACCTAGAGTAGCCAAAACTATTTTGAAAAAGAAGAACAAAACTGAAGACTTACATCTGATTCCATTACTTACTACAAAGCTATAATAGCCAAGTGTGGCACTAGCACAAAGAGTATGGTACTAGTGTAAAGACAGGCATATAGACAAACGAAGGAGAATTAAGAGCCAAAGAAATAAATTCTTGCGCTTACAGTCAATTGATTTTCAACAAAAATGCCAAGGCAATTCAATAGGGAAAAGACAGTCTCTTCAACAAATGGTGCTGAGACAACTGGATATTGACATATAAAAAGATTAATTTAGACCCTACCTCACATCATACACAAAAATTAGGTAAAAAATGGATCCAAGACCTAAATATAAGAGCTTAAACTGTCAAACTTCTGAAAGAAAACATAAGAGAAAATCTACATGACCCTGAGGTGGGCAAAGATCTAGAAATCACACAGAAAATATGATCTATGAAAGAATTATTAAATTTGACTTTATAAAAATTAAAACCTCTTGTACTTAAAAAGACACCATTAAAAAAATGAAAAGACAAGCTCCAGTCTGGGAGAAAATATTTGCAAATCATATATCTGACAAAAGATTAGTATCCAGGATATATAAAGAACTTAAGGAACTAAATAAGAAGAAGACAAAAACCCAGTTTCTAAAATTAGGTGCAAGATTTAAATAGACATTTCACCAAAGAAAATATGCAAATGGCCAATAAGCCCTTGAAAAGATGTTCAACATTAGAGAAACACAGATTAAAACCAAAATGAGAAAGCACTTTACATCCACTAAAATAGCTATAATCGAAAAGATTGGGAACAAGGCAAAGCAAGTCTGTCAAGGATTTGGAGAAACTGGAACCCGCATACAAACACTCACCTGCTCTTAAGAGTGTGCAATGGTACCATCATTTTGGAAAATGTTCCATTTTTGGAACCAGTTTGACAGTTTCTTAAAATGGTTTCTTTAAAAATTAACTATGGGGGCTGGCCCCGTGGCGCAGCGTTAAGTTCACACGTTCCGCTTTGCGGCCCGGGGTTTGCCGGTTAGGATCCCGGGTGCGGACATGGCACCGCTTGGCAAACCATGCTGTGGTAGGCGTCCCACATATAAAGTAGAGGAAGATGGGCGCGGATGTTAGCTCAGGGTCAGTCTTCCTCAGCAAAAAGAGGAGGATTGGAAGCAGATGTTAGCTCAGGGCTAATCTTCCTCAAAAATAAACAAAATAAAATAAAATAAAAATAAATAAAAATTAACTATGACCTAGCAATCCACACCCAGGTATCTATCTGCCCAAGAGAAATGAAAACACATGTTCGTAGGAAGACACGTATAAGAATGTTCACAGCAGCATTATTCCTAATGGCCCAAAACTGAAAACGACCCAAACATCTATCAGCAGGCAAACGAATACACAAAATGTGTTATATTCATACAGCAGAATACTGTTCAGCAATAATAAGGAACAAACTACAGATAGTGCTACAGCGGAGATGAACCTCAGAAGCATCACGCTAAGTGAAAAAGATCACCTACTGAGGATTCCATTTCTATAAAACGTCGAGGTAAGGGAACTCTGCAGTGCCAGAAAGCAAAATCGTGTTTGCCTGGGCCTGACGATTGACTGCAAACTAGTACAAAGAATCTTTTTGGGGTGACAGAAATGTTCAAAATTGGATTCTGATGATGGTTGTACAATTCTATAAATTTACTAAAAATTATTGAATTGTACACTGAAAATGGGTGAACTTATGATATGTAAATTATACTCCAATAAAGCTGTTAGACAACCACAGAAAAGCACCTCCTAAAAATTAAATCTGAAATAAAGCAAAGAAACCCTTTATCTTATTCGTATGCTTTAGTGGAATAAACACACACACAGATTATTCCCAAGTGACTTGAAAACTTGGTGATATTATTGTACATCCTTTAGTAGATTATCCCCGAAAAGAAAAAAATAACAAACACTTTAAAAAGCTTAAACTGTTTTCAGTAAGTATATTGTTAGAAATAGTGCTGGTATAGTTGTTTGAAGACGGCTATGTGTGCTGATAAAGCAAGTAAGTGATTACATTGGTGTAGCTGAAATGAGAATTTTCAGTATGGAGGAAGGAGATACAAAAGTGTACAATCAATTAGGTTAAATTTAAAAAAACCATGGTCCTGAGATTGAATTGGAAGGAAAAGTATGAATTAATGATGTATTTTATCTTAAACTTTTTTTCCTAGCTTTGCCCACTAAAAATCCTAGTGAAAAACGACCTCGCCAGTTCTAACGAGCCTCCTAGCACCCAGGCTACGGTCTCTGAATACAATTTTCCACTGAAAAGACCAAGTACTCCCTGAAGAAATGACTGATGCCAGACGTGGTACAAAATGTACCAGATGAGCCAGGAAATGTTCATCATACCACAGAGAAAAGAAGCTACCAAAAAGTACTAGAGTCACGTCCAAAGAACAGAGGCGCCAAGTTGATTAGATTCCAATTGACTAAAAGGGAACAGTTGAGCATCAAAGAGGACAATAACCACAATAAATTGAAACATCTCCACTACATGTGAACCTCTGACTTTATAATGACACTAAAAAAACAAAACAAACTCAGTGGCTGCCTTGGGAGGATGCTGGGGAATCACCTCATTATTTTGAAAAATGGTAAATAAAGCAAAAGAATTAATTATTTATCTTGCCTTTCATATTTGAATTCGCCCCTATGATACCAAATGGTTTAAGAGAACAAGTTTATCTTAGGGAAGTATTCCAGGTAATAAAGGAAGGAGGAAAAATGAAATTGGAAAACCACCATTTTGCAATCCTAATGAAATAATGGATTTAGGCAATAATCATCAAAGCTTGCTAACATCAAGGAGAGAGAATCACACACTATGACATCCTACGGCAAGTCCACTACACCATCCATATGCAACCTTGCTAAAAAAAGAACTGAACCTGAATCTGAATGAGTCTCTAAACCCAATTTACAGGAAACACAGGGAGAGAGGGACACATTAAATGATACTACAACAATGAAGTTGACAAAATCTAGATTTTTGGGAAATTCTAAAGACAAAGACCTATTTCTTCACTTAGAAAAAAAACAAACAAGAAAAACTGATATATAGGGCAGACCTATATATTAAACCAGACTTAAAAGACATCAACCAATCACAATGAATGGGCCCTAATAAAATCCTGATGCAAACAAACCATTAAAAATGTGTAAGTGTTTTAAGATTGGATTGTGGTGATGTTTGCACAACTGTTTAAATCTACTGAAAATCATACTGTACATTTACAATGGTGAAGTTTATAGTTTGTAAATTATATCTCCATAAAACTGGGAAAAAGTATGTCAGGCTATCAGGGAAATACAAACACCAATGAGTAATAAAGAATTATTGTTGATTTTTAAGGCATGATAATCATATTGTGGTTTTAAAAAAAAGAGACCTCATCTTTTAAGGATTAATACTGAAGTATTTACAGATACAGATAATTCAAAGCACTTGCTTCAAAATTCTCTGCTGTGGGGTGAATGAGGGCAATAGGTGCTCAAGCTGAGTAATAGGCACATAGCATCATTATACTATTCTACATTTGTGCCTGTTAGAAATGTTTCATAATAAAAAGAGTGAGGTATAAAAAGATGATTTGAAAAACAAAAAGAAAAAGAAACAGGAAGAAAAAGTCTTTTAATGAATCTGTTCTCTCTCCCTGAATTATTTAGCTTTTATCTTTTCGCCTTTGATATTAACACAAATGCCTTGTGAGAATAGATGACACATAAATAATAACAGTATAACTCAGGTCCCATGTCTTCAAAACTATATAAAGTGTGGAACTACTGCCTCCCATCCCAGGGATGTTGTGTCGAAAATGGAAACCAACCATCAGTACATGGACTTGACCCCACAAATGGGAGCTGAACTGGTGAGCAATAATCTGAGCATGTTTTACTCATGGTTTACCCATCCCAGTGCCACACACAGACATCATATCATGTACTAGAGTCAAGTTGGTGAAGGAAGAACCCAGACCTACTAAATGACTCTTTTTAAAGTAAAATACTTTTTTTTTTTTTTGGTGAGGAAGATTGGCCCTGAGCAAACATCTGTGCCAATCTTCTTCTATTTTATTTATTGGACACCTCCACAGCATGGCTTGATTAGCAGTGGTGTAGGTTTGCGCCTAGAATTCGAACCCACTAACCTCGGTCCGCCAAAGTGGAGGGCGCCAACTTAACCACTACGCCACCAGACTGGCCCAGTAAAATACTTTATATTATTTCACAAAAGTGAGAGCTTACACATCCATGAGTAATGTTACAGCAGGAAGATTCTGAGTAGAGGTGAGCTTTCCCCCAAAAATTTGGCAAAATAACCCTACGAAATCTAAAGCTGTCACCACAGCTCTGAGTAACAGTTGTTCATCGGTTCCTACAGTTTGTTTCATTCCAATTCCCCTTTTTTCTTAAATCCTGAATTATCTGTTCCAGAACCATCAGTTCCAGAGAATAGTATGGAGGATGCCGTTCCGTCTATAACAGTGTTAGTACGTTAAATCATCTTCACCTCTGGGGGCTGCATAAGGCAAGGCCTGTGTTGCATAAGGCACACCTGTCAGGTGTGTAACAGGTTTTCCCATATCTGCTCACCCCGCCATTTTGCTCCGCCCCTTCCAATGGGTTTTCCCATATCTGAGCAGGAGCATCCAGCCACGTGTCCTGGACACCCAGCTCCAAAACGACTGTTTCCTCTGGACTTGTCTGACGGGCAGCACGGCATGGTGGTAAAGAACTTGGCCTTCGGGGTTAAACGGGTAGGCTGTGTTCAACAAGTGGGAGTAAGTTTTTGTCTTTTCTAATCCTCAGTCTCCTCATCAGAGAAACAGGAATAAAAAGACCCTCTTCCCAGGGTTGATGCAGAAATTAAATGACGAACGCAGGTAACACTTTTAGCACCCTGCCTGGCACATAAGACATTTTAACCAAAAACAGTTGCTATGATTGTATTGAACACAAAGACGTGTGGGAGACTGAACTGGAGATGGACCTTGCAGCCTGTTTCTGGTAAAAAAAAAAAAAAAATTAATAAATAAAGCGTTTGGGCTGCTGGATGACCTGGCAGGGCACACGTCTGATGAACAGATTTTTCCAGGGGTGGTTCTGCAATGGCGAGGATGTTTAAAAAGAGCGTCACAGGTCAGCTGCGGTTCTTGGGGCGCTCATAGCCGCGCCCTGCCCTCCTCGGGAGCCGGCCCAGCGCGATGGGAAGAGCGGGGACTGGGAGTCAGACAGACCTGCCTCTGCATCCTTGAAAATGAAGACGGGCATACCCACCTCACCGAGAAGGCTGACAGAAACCCCTGCAGGAGGAACGGCGGAGGCCAGCGCTGAGCGAGGCTGTCTCAGCCCTGCGTGCTGTGCCAGGAGCGCACAGTCCTGGTGCTGTTGAGGTCTCGCAAGAATCCGGAAAAGGAGGCATTATTATCCCATTTCATCAGGGAGGAAAGAAGGGCCCAGCTGGGTCAAGGCACTGGCCCAAGCTTACATAACGGTTACGTGGAGGAGCCAGGATTTGACACTGAGTCTGAGAACAGATCCCAACCTCCCACCTCCTTTCTGCTGCCTGTCACTCAGCTGCCCACCCTAGACACAGAAAGCCCGAGACTGCGTGGATGAGGGACACCATTTCTTAGGTCTCTCCTAGTCCCTATGACTTCACGAATCCCTGTCACGGTTACGTCACAGAACGGGCAGCAGAGGCCGGGCTAATCTCCCTGCCTAGTTTTCCACCCGCTCTCCTGGAAGGATTTAGCTCTATAGTACACAGTTGGCCCAAGTGGAAACTTTAGGATCCCAGAAGATCAAGAGGGTATTTATTTGGCATCCAAGGCTCAGCCCCTGGAAGGAGGTCTGTAGCAGTTCATCTAAAGTCCATTCCTTCAGAAAATCAATTAACAGAAGGGCTGCTCTCAGCAGAGTCTCCCGAACTGAACATGCATAGAACTCAGAAGTTTACTTTTCTAAGTAAGTGCTGTCTCGTTGCTTGAATTCTTTAAAGCTGAAGTTCTAGTCTCAAGAGCCCAGGGTTAACCTAAGTCCAGAAATCCTGTGGTACCTGACGCGCCTCACAGCTGCTAAGCTTTATAACTGTTGTCAGCCTGTTCACACACAAGCAGAGACAAGGTTCCTCCAGCCGGCACTACCCTGCTCCCAAGAATCATGTGTTATGGTTTCCATCACGCCAGCCATAAAGTCCCGTTTGAGTTTGTCATCGCAGGATGCCTTGTGACAGCTGCCACCTACCCGGGTTACTCTTGCCTCTTCCCTTGGGACAGGGCTTCTCAGCAGAATGGCCACAGTCACTTGCTAAGATGAGTCAGAAGTTCCCCAAAACTCCTGACACCACTGGGGAGCAAAGAGAAAGGGACAGCGAACCGGCCCAGCAGGGGCTGTCTAGCCATGACCTAAGAATCCAGCACGCTGCTGTAGAGGAGCATTCATTCCCAAATGCTCCACACCTGGGGGGAGCCCCAGAGACAGCATTTCCACTGAGAGTGACACGGATGACACCAAGCACCACACATCCCCATGGGACACTGAGATGTTCAACGGACCCACAGAAGCTTCCCTGACCACTTCTGGGCCCAGCGACCCTGTCAGGCCAAAGAGCCGGTTCGCAGAAAGTAAGAGTCCAACAAGGAGATTACTTCCTCTCTGAGCACGCAAGATTCCATGTCACAACGAGAATCCTCCTCATACCACGAGAGAGGCAAAGAGCAGACAGCAGCCACGGACGGAGACCGAGGCCAGACCTGCTTCCCGAGTGTTCACAGGAGAACTGCCCCTGTGGGTTGGGAATCCTCACCCGCCTCTCTGCCCACACTGGTCTCTTGGTCGTTGCCTTACTGAGGCCTCAACCTCCTCAAAGGCCTTTAAAATACCACGCGATTTGTTCCCACACACCTGTCATTGCTCTTGAGGCAATGGGGACAGGTTCAGACACTGTCGCTGATCCTTTCAGTGGGGGAAATCCCCCAGTGCTGAGCCGAGGACTGTCCTCGATAACCTCGGCCTGGCGTCCAGCTCCCACACTCCTGCTGCATTGACGAGCCTGGCCTCCACCATCCCTCTTTGAGGCTGTTGACCTCCAGCCACACCTGCCCACTCACTCTGTCCTTGACCTTGTGCTTTGGTCCCGACTTTTAAAAGACCATCCACCTTAAAAGCCCCACCTGCCCTGCGCACACCTGCGTATCAGACTTGCCCCAGCTTTGAGGCCCAGCTAAACGCTCCCCTGCCCACAAGGCACCCCTGACTCCCCCGTGTCCTCCACTCCAGGTCCAGCCTCACACCCTAGGGACAGTTAATTCCAGCCCACCATCCCAAGGGAAATGAACTGTGAATCACCTTCACTTTCAAGCTTCTTGTGGCACTTACCTTTTACTCATAGCTACTGGGCACATATACATTCTCTAACCTTCGTTTATGTTAAGATAATTTAGGCATACAGAAGAGTTGTAAAAGTAATACAAAAACTTTTTATATATGCTTCATCCAACTTCCCCTAATCTTAACAACTTACATAACCGTGGTACAATAATCAAAACCAGGAAATGAACACTGGTACCATACTGTTACCTATATTTGGATTTCAACAGTTTTTCCACCATTATCCTTTTTTCTGTTACAAGGTCTAATCCAGGATCCCTCATTGCATTGAATCATCCTGTCTCTTTGCTGTCCTCCAATCTGTGACAGTCCCTCTGTGTTTTCTTGTCTTTCATGACCTTGACACTTTTGAAGAGTCCTGGTCAGGTATTTTATAGAATGTCCCTAACTTGGGTTGGTCTGAGATTTTCTCTCCACTGGACTGAGGTTATTCATTTTCAGCAAGAATACCACAAACAGAAAAAAAAAGTAAAAATAAAAACACAAGAAGATGGGGCCAGCCCCGTGGCCGAGTGGTCGGGTTGGCATGCTCTGCTGCAGCAGCCCAGGGTTTCGCCTGTTCAGATCCCGGGCGCGGACATGGCACCGCTCATGAGGCCACGCTGAGGTGGCGTCCCACATAACACAACCAGCTTCTTGTCTGTGGAGGGTCTTGATGATGTTGGTGCTGCTGCTGATGTTGATAGCTGCTGACTTAAAATAAGATGACACTGAAGTTTGCCACATTGATTGACCCTTTCTTTCACGAATGGTTTCTCTGTAGCCTGTGATGCTGTTTGACAGCATTTTACCCACAGTAGAACTTCTTTCAAAATTGGAGCCCATCCTCTCAAACCCTATCACTGCTTTATCAACTAAGTTTATGTCATATTCTAAATCCTTTGTTGTCATTTCAACACTCTTCACAGCATCTTCCCCACGAGTAGCTTCTATCTCAAGAAACTACTTTCTTTGCTCATCCATAGGAAGCAACTCATCTGTTCAAGTTTGATCATGAGATTGCAGCAATTGAGTCCCATCTTCAGGCTCCACTTCTAATTCTAGTTCTCTTGCTATTTCTACCACATCTGCAGTTCCTTCCTCCACTGAAGTCTTGAACCCTCAAAGTCATCCATGAGGGTTGGAACCAACTTCTTCCAAATTCCTGTTAAGGTTGATATTTTGACCTCTTACCATGATCCATGAATGTTCTTAATGGCATCTAGAATAGTGAATCCTTTCCAGAGGTTTTCAACCTACTTTGCCCAGATCCATCAGAATTACTATCCATGGCAGCTATAGCCTCATGAAATGTATTTCTTAAATAATAAGACTTGAAAGTTGAAATAACTCTTTGATCCATGGGCCGCAGAATGGATGCTGTGTTAGCAGGCATCAAAACAACATTAATCTAGTTGTACATCTCCATCAGAGCTCTTGGGTGACCAGGTGCATTGTCAAGGAGCAGGAATATTTTGAAAGGACTCTTTTTTTTCTGAGAAACAGGTCTCAATAGCAGGCTTAAAATATTCAGTAAACCATCTGTTGTAGACAGATGTGCTGACATCCAGGCTTTGTTGTTCCATTTATAGAGCACAGGAAGAATAGATTTAGCATAATTCTTAAGGGCCCTAGGATTTTCAGAATGGTAAAAGAGCACTGACTTCAACTTAAAGTCACCAGCTGCATTAGCCCCTAACGAGAGTCAGCCTGTCCTTTGAAGCTTTGAAGCCAGGCATTGACTTCTCCTCTCTAGCTATTAAAGTCCTAGATGGTATCTTCTTCCAATACAAGACCATTTCGTCTACACTGAAAATCTGTGGTTTAGTGTAGCCACCTTTATTAACGATCTTAGCTAGATTTTCTAGATATCTTGCTGCAGCTTCCACAGCAGCACGTGCTGCTTCACCTGCACTTTTATGTTATAGAGATGGCTTCTTTCCCTAAACCTCATGAACCATCCTCTGCTAGCTGCAAACTTTTCTTCTGCAGCCTCCTCACTTCTCTCAGCCTTTATAGAATAGAAAAGAGGTAGGGGCTTCTCTGGATTAGTCTTTGACTTAAGGGAATGTTGTGGCTGGTTTGATCTTCTATCCAGACCAAGAAAACTTTCTCCCTATCAGCAATAAGGCTATTTCACTTCCTTATCATTTGTGTGTTCACTGGAGTAGCACTTCTAATTTCCTTCAAGAATTTTTCCTTTGCAGTCACAAGTTGGCTAGCTGTTTGGCACAGGAGGCATAGCTTTTGGCCTCTTTTGGCTTTCAACATGCCTTCCTCACTAAGCTTAATCATTTCTAGCTTTTGATATAAAGTGAGAGACATGCAACTATTTCTTTCACTTGAAACTTAGAGGCCATAGTAGGGTTATTAATTGGCCTAATTTCAGTGTTGTTGTGTCTCAGGGAATAGGGAGGCCTGAGGAGAGGGAGAGAGATGGAGGGAACAGTTGGTCAGTGGAGCAGTCAGAAAAGACACAACATTTATCAACTAAGTTCGTCATCTTATAGGGACACAGTTTGTGCGCCCCAAAACAATTAAAATAGTAACATCAAAGATCATTGATCACAGAGCACCATAACAAATATAATAATAATGAAAAAGTTTGAAATATTGCAAGAATTACCAAAATGTGACACAGAGACACAGTGAGCAAATGCTGTTGGAAAAATGGCGCCAAGAGACTTGCTCAAAGCAGGGTTGCCACAAACTTTCAATGTGTAAAACACACAATATCTTCAAAGCACAATAAAATGTTATTATATTGTTAATATTATATTAATTTTAAATTATATCAAATATATTCATAAATATTAAATATATTTAATTACATTAAGTATATCCTGGTTGCTATATTCTTGCTAAAATGGCTGTATATTAAATTATTTTTACTATAAATTATGTATGAGGCATTAGATACAAATTATATAAATATAAATACTACTATTACCTATTTTTTTGCTCAAATTGTTCTAGCTTTGGCTACTGGGAGTTCATTTGGGTTGCTGTGATTTGTTTTACTAGATTATAAGGGTTTTTTTGGTTTTGTTGAGGAAGATTGGCCCTGAGCTATCATCTGTTGCCAATCCTTCTCCTTTTTTTTCTTTCCCAAAGCCCCAGTACATAGTTGTACATCCTAGTTGTAGGTCCTTCTAGTTCTTCTATGTGGGATGCTGCCTCAGCATGGCTTGATGAGTGGTGTGTAGGTCTGTGCCCAGGATCCAAACCGGCAAACCCCTGACCGCCAAAGCAGAGCATGCGAACTTAACCACTCAGCCTTGGGGCTGGCCCCAGATTATAAGCTTTTTGAAGATAAGAATCACGTCTTACTGGTCTTTTGTTCCCACAGCCCCTAACACAATGTCATAGGCATGTCAACATCATATAGTTGAATCTCAATAGTAACACTTAATATTTATACACATTTTAGTTTTAAAAACATTTTCAGATCAGTTATCTTGATTCTTACATTGTGAAAGAATGCATGAATGAATAATGACCAGAGTAATTCATGAATGATTTTTATGTATATCCCAAAGAGGTACCTAAGTTGAACTTACTTAGGAACTCAACTCTTTATCAGCCTCTCCTTATTTGAGTCTGGAGCCTGTATTCAGCAAAGTACTTGGTTATTTTAGCTGTGTTCAGTCACCCCTTCTGACTCAGGCTGATTCTATACAGGACTCTTATGAGCAGATCTTAGGTTGTTTTTGTTTGTGTGTTTGTGTTTCAAATCAAGTTGTATTTTCCTTGCCACTCCACTGGCCTGGACTATGCTAGTCTACTATCCCACACAGAGCCCTGAAATACCGGTCTGCAGTGGACCACAACCTCAGCCATCATGCACTGTTAATATTGTTCTTAATCACTGCACAAAAACTTCTAGAACATTATACCCAGCCGTGAACATCTGGCCTCTTTCTGCAGGACTGCAATTCAGATCCATGTGGACAGGTTAACATGAGACATGTTGGTGTTATATTCTTGCTAAAATGGCTTGTAATGGGTTACATCACAGTTGACTTGGAATGGCTTCAGATGGAAAACAATGTTTCCTAGTTATCAAAAGTAATGAGCCTGGAGAAGAGTAGGGTGGCATTCTCAGTCCCATTGACCACATCAAAGGGGGACAGTCATGAAACACGAGTGATTCTTTTATCTGGAGGAGCCAAGAGGCCTTTCCTCAGCCTGCTGACTCTATCTTCACTCTCCCCTGGAGCTTACTTTCACCATTTCATGCCTGGGGCCTGAAGAAATGTAATGTGTATAAGGAATTGTCTATAAGTAGGATGACCACATGATTTATGATCCAAACCAGGACACTTTTGAAACTGAAAGAGGATACTATGGATAACTACAATAGGGCCACAAGCATAAGTTGAGGCTGTCCTGGGATTTATAATCTTTCTACGTAACATAGAATCCCTAGCTTAAAACAATGGAGACTGGTCAACTTTTACCAAACATATCTGTATCTTCAGGAAAGCCAACAGCAATGCTCAGTGAGGTTTTGAGGGAAAATGGATTGTCTTAGAGCTGAGTTAAATGTGCAAATGGATTAAAAAAAAACCTCCTGGGCATGTGGAAGATATTTCTGCAGAATACAATCAAGGGCTAGGAAGCAGAAGGGGGTACAAGGAGCCTAATACACAAGAAATAATCCCCCTCCTCCAACCAAGAAAGAGAATGCAAACCTCTCTGCTTATGAACCAGCTGAATGGTGCGGGTCCCTACAAAAAACACTGCTATGTAGCATAAACTCATCAGTCTTTCAAACCTTAAACACTTTCTTCTCTCAGTCAAAGTCAATTTTAAGTATTCTGTTTAATAATTTCCTTCAAACATCTAGTCACTTAGATCATTTCCTCTTAAAAGACACGATGACATGAAGAAGGGAAAATGGGGACTCTCACCCGGGAGGGTGTGTTCTCTGGGCTGTTGTTCTCCGATATTTGTTTACAGAACCCGCCATCCACCCAAGCTGTCTCCAGTTGGTCTATAGTGGGAAACACTTCTTTGGCAACAAGTCACGATCCAGTGTTATTTTTTCCCATTCTACCAAGGAGGAAATGGAGCCTTTTCAAGGGGCAAAAGATCTGTTTAAATTTCTGGTTTGAATCAGTAAGCAGCCAGAGTTGGGATTACTCATGCTGTAGACATGACCCTTCTCTTTCAAATGTAATGGGAATAGTCAACATCCTATTAATGAGTGTTTATCCTGAGTTCATATTTTTTCACACAGGGAAAGGCATTTAATGGTATAAATCTTTTCAAACCCAGAATGTTAAAGGAGGAGAAAAGTCTTCCACAAATTTATAGTGGAGACAATGGCCTGGAAGAAACCCATAGAGAAGTTCAGAGAGCCTTAGATAAATCTATTATCTTACGGCGGAGGCCATGAGGACTTGTGAGTAATAATTTCCACCTCAGAGTATCTGATGAGTGAAATACATTGAGCGCTTAGGTTAGAACCTGTCCAAAAAGTGCTCAGCATATGATGATTATTGTTGGTATTGTAAATATTCATAAGAAACAACTTCCGCCTAATACTGTGGGGAAAACTTAAAATTAGTGATACAAAGCAGGTTGATAACTCTAAAAACATTGGCATTCCTGGAACTATTCAAGATAAAGTCCACAGGGTATCCAAATAGTTATTTCGGGGAAGATGCTTCATCGAAGTTTTCAGCTAATGATTTAGAAGAAATGATAGAATTATAAAATCACCATTTTATAACCCTAATGAAATAATGATGATAACAAAGATCATCAATGGCTGCTAACATCACACAAAAGAGAGACAACTGAACTTCACGTACTTCTCACGCTATTTTTCATAGAATATTATGAAGTATCCTTGACAAAAATTGAACCTACATATGACTATGCCTCTAGATCTAACTACTAGTTTTCAGGATATATGGGGGATGAGAAATATACTAAGTGACACCAAGAAGATGGAATCTGCACAATTCAAACTGTGGAACACTCTACAGGACAAATGTCTCAATTTCTTCAACAGAGTGCAAAAAAAAAAAAAAAGAGGGGAGGATCTATAGATCGGGAGAGACTCTTAGAAATACATCAAAAATAGCAACATATGGGGGCCGGCGTGGTGGCACAGTGGTTAAGTGCGCACATTCCGCTTCAGCAGCCCAGGGTTCACTGGTTCAGATCCCGGGTGCAGACATGGCACTGCTTGGCACGCCATGCTGTGGTAGGCGTCCCACACATAAAATAGAGGAAGATGGGCATGGATGTTAGCTCAGGGCCAGTCTTCCTCAGCGAAAAGACAGGGATTGGCAGCAGTTAGCTCAGGGCTAATCTTCCTCAAAAAAAAAAAAAATAGCGATATATTAATGTTATTTGGATTCTAATTTGAATAAACAAACTATAAGGAAAAATTAGAATATAATTGAGAAAATGTGAACATTGTGCTGACTGGGTATTTGATAATATTAAAAATTTTTTATTCTTTATGTGTGATAATGGTATTGTGGTTATGTTTTTGTTGTTGTTTTAGTTCATCTCATATAGAAACAACAAAGGGATTAGAAGAAAACAAGAGAATACAGTAGGTCAAGATTTCTTGGTGAAGGCACAGAAAGCACAAACCATAAAAGGAAAAATTAATAAATTGGACTTCATCAAAATTTAAAAGTACTATTCATCAAAAGATACTGTCAAGAAAATAGATAGCAGATTGGGAGAAAATATGTGCAACAGCTGTTTCTGGATAGATAGTTAGACAGATAGATAGATAGATAGATAGATAGATGGATGGATGGATAGATAGGTAGATGGATGGATGGATGGTTAGACAGATAGGACAACACCTATATCTTGTATTCAGAGTATATAAAGACTTCCTACAACTCAATAATAAAAAGACAAACAATCTAATTTAAAAAATAGATAAAATACTTGAACAGACATTTCACAAAAGACATACAAGGGGCGGGCCCAGTGGCGTAGTGGTTAAGTTCGTTTGCTCCACTTCAGCAGCCTGGGGTTTGTGGGTTGGGATCCTGCAAACCGCTCATCAAGCCATGTTGTGGTGGCATCCCACATACAAAATAGAGAAAGACTGGCATAGATGTTAGCTCAGGGACAATCCTCCTCAAGCAAAAAGAGGAAGATTGGCAACCCATGTTAGCTCAGGGCCAATCTTTCTCACCAAAAAAAAACCCCCCAAAAAACACAAAACACCAGACATCCAAATGTCCAATAAACACATGAAAAAGGGTTCACCATGATTAATCATTAGGGAAATGCAAATTAAAATCATAATGAGATACCACTACACACACTAGAATGGCTAAAATTAAAAAGATGAAAAATACTACGTTTTGGAGAGGTTGTAGAACAATCAGAACTCTCATACATTGCTGGTGGGAGTGTAAAATGGGACAACCTCTTTGGAAAATCATTTGACGTTCTCTTAAAAAGTTACACATACCTATGATCCTGCAATCCCACTCCTAGGAGTTACGCAAGAGAAATAAAAATATAGGTCCACGAAAAAACCTTGTACAAGAATGTCTATAGCAGCTTTATTCCTTCTAGTCAAAAACTGGAAACAGCCTAGACGTCTATGAACAGAAGAATGACTGAACCAATTGGCATATCTATACAATGGAATACTACTCAGAAAAAATGACCAAATACTGATACAAGCAGTGACATGGATGAATCTCAAAAATAATACATTAAGTGAAAGAAGCCAGGAGCAAAAAAGTACAATATAAGATTTCATTTATATGAAATTCCAGAATAGGCAGAAATTGCCAATAGCAATAGAAATCAGATCAAAAGTTGCTTCTCAACACAGGGAGCTTACTGAGGAGCACAAAGGGAGGGACGATAAAATCATTAGGTATCTTGATATGCAGCTGTCAAACTGAACGGTACACGAGTTCTGAGGATCTGAATATATGTAAATTATGTCACTAAAAATATTTTTAAATTTAAAAGGATTCTTATCTATATAACTATATATTATATATATATTTTTAACAGATGAGTTTATATGCTATATGGAGTTTTCTTCAAAATAATCCACTGTTAAGGGTAAATTTATATGAAACAAGTTTGGTCAGGAGATGATAATTATTCAGCCTGGATGATGAGTACATGCAGGTTCATTATACTTTTTATTCTCCCTGCTTTTATGCTTGAAATCTCCATGATAAAGAGTGAGTGAGAGAGAGAGAGAAGAGGAGTGAGGGAATGAGGGAGACAGAGATGGAGGGAGGGGCCCACAACAAGACCCACCTCCACAGCCCAGATATTCCTAATGATGACCTCGAGTCATCAGAAAACGGCAGATTGAGTTGGATATGGTTCTTTTTGCAACAGAGATTTATGTCCTACTTTTGGGGACACTTTCCAAACAGAAATAGAAAAAATCCAGGCAGCCACAGGGGCGGTGACTTCCAATGATCCGGAACGTTCCCTCGTGTGGAACAGAGCTCAGTCTGAGGACACCACCCAAATGAAGTGTCAATGTGTTATCATCACGGAGTGTCTGACTCTGCCCCAGGGCGTCTCAGGCTGTGGCTGCTGCTCCTCACTGGGGTTTGGAAGAGAGGCTCTCCACCCTGGAGCTGCAGTCGGCTTGGCCCAGGAGCGGGGCAGTGTCAGCCCAGCCTGGACCACAGAGCTCCGTATGGTAAGCTCATCTCAGTGGGAACAACTGGGTCCAGCTTAGGACCCCACAAAGATCTTGCAAGATGAGCCTCTTTTCTCCCGCAGCTATATATACACATATATACACACACACATATATATACATATATATATATATTTTTTTAAGCCCTCATTTCCAATAGAAAACAGACTCTTCACCTCCTCAGACCTCGAGGCATTTAGCTCAGCCATTTGGTCACTATGGATCAAATCAGCCGTGTTTCCAGTAGCTCCTGGGTTCCAGCCGCCTCAAAGCCACCCCACAGTGCTATTCAGGGATTGATCCCCACGCCGGCCTCGATTTATAAGTACCTAGAGGACAGGAGACCAGTCTGTTCACTAGTTCACTCAGCACTCACACAGCAGGTTAGGCAGGTAAAAGTCTTTGATGGAGGTCGGAAATTTTAGAGTTTCACGGTCAGTTGTCAGCCAGTATTTATCTGATCCAAGTAGCCTATTTTTAAAGAATGCTTCCTGACATCCTTGTGGGAAACCTCAGTACATGTCTGAAGAATTCAGTAGAAGACTGCAGGGCTCTGTGTCTGTCCTGCTCCCCACACAGAGTACCCAGAGCACTCTGCAGAGGACTGGGTACCCAGCAGGTGCTCAGTAGATACTTAATTGTTGAATCGATGGATGGATGGATGGATGGATGGATGGATGGATGAAGAGCAGTACACGTTACAGCATCCCCATAGACTGGTGGTGGATCTCAACCTTCAGTGTTCATAAAAATCACCTGGAATAGTTAAAATGCAGATTGCTCAGCCATCACAACCCCCACCCCAGATTCTGAATCCACAGGTCTGGAGAGATGCCCTGGAATTTGCATTTTTACAAATCTTCCCAAATAATTCTGTTGACCACAGTTAGTTTACACTTAAAGAAACACTGTCTTACTTCAGCAAGTTTCCTTGGGGTCTCTAGTAACAAACTCCCCCACCCAGGGGGCAGTTTCCCTAGTCTGTGGTCCACAGACAGTGGGCTTGCTCTGCTCTTTTTAATTCCAAGGGAGAAACTAGCACTAGCAGAGGCTTGGTATCCTTTAACTGAAGGTATTACACATGCAAAGTGCTACTAAAATCACAAAACCTTTTGAATAAAAAGCCTTTCCTAATAATCCATCCACTTTTCTTAATTATACTTTCTCCTCCACAAGTCTTAGAATTGCCCTGGAGAAAAACATGAGCTCATTTCTCACGGAAACACTCAATTCCAACACTGTCTTTGCGCTGATCAATGACCAGCCCTGCTGCTTTCAAACATTTCATATTTGGGACATTTACCCTCTGGAATCTGAAAGGTGACAGGAGGCTTTCCTGTGACCCACGTTAGCAGGCTCACCCCCCACTGGCATGCCTGCGGCGCTCTTCCCGGGTGGGGAGACCTGAGACACAGGCAGCCTTCATTGCAAAACGCTTAGGTCTAAACAGCATCTTTGGGATCCAAAGCGGATTCAAACTTCTCTTTGCTGTCAAGTACATTAAGAAATTCTAACCCCAGAGAGAGTATTATTGTCCACAATAAAGACTGAATTTTCATTCATTCAATTCACATCAGTTTCTCTGACACTCAGATCCAGCAGGGGGAAGATGGCTGGGTTCTGAGTCAATTCTTTGAGCAAAGGAAGGTAACTCAGACTCCAGAAGCATTACACAACAGAATGCCCAGTCCTGGAAACATTCCGGAGCCTTTTTTTAGTTACCCAGAAATGACAAAGGAAATTATTTACTCCAGGAAGGTTTGCAGATTGGTGTGGCTGAGGCATCCAAGAATGCATTCTTCTGAAGTCTTCTTCCCCATTGCTACTCCTGCCAGCAACCAAGTGACAACAGAATTATTGCTAGTCATCTATTTTTTTTTTAATCATGTGATTTTTCTTACAAAAGACAAGGACAATTGTTGTTTCCAGAAAAAGGCACATGATGGTTACATGAGATTCCATACAGCTGTTAAATGCTTCTAGCCAGTCCTATCCGGGATTTTGAAAATTATTCATGCTCTTAATGGTATAGCAATTAAAACAGAAAAAAGGAATCAGAAGGAACTGGAACCTTAAAGATAATAGTAATTTAAAATATAGCCCATAGGCCTCTAAGGTTTTTTGAGAGCCCATAAGACACACTTGCAAGAATAAATGAAACGTTCCGTTCAGGGTAAGTTTCATCGCACCTTCACAAGTATTTCTGAACAGAACTGCCTGACTGTAGGAAATGTCTCCTTTTGACCAAGTCATTGTTTTGGTAGGCGTGGTGAATCCAAGTAGGAAAAACTTTTGTCTTGTAAAAGAGAATAATTACCTTCCTTTCAAAATAATATTTTATTTCCAAAACTATTTGAATATTTCAAATTTACTTCAAAATAATATTCTTAAAAATTAGAATGCAAAATCCACATCTTTTATCCAATTCCATTCGGTAGCAGAGAAGTGGAGACAACCCAATGACACAGCACTAAGGCAAAAATTACAAATGACAAGGTTTATGTCTTTCTCGGGTGAGGTTCTGTGAAAACAAATCAGCAACTGTCTAAGGGTGACCAGCTGCCTTTTCTTTTTTTTTTTTTAACTGAGAGACTGTGACTGTTCCAGGATTGGCACAACCTAGCTGTCTCTATAGACATGCAGCCCTTCCAGGGGGTGAGCAGATGAACTGGCATTTCAGTCTTGTTAATGGCAATTTTGGAGGTGGGATTTAAGCAAAGGAAACTGGCTCTGGCCCGAGCCCAGAGAAAAGCTATATGGAAAAGGAGGATTTTGCAACCCAAGGGGACGACTGGCTGGGAGGAAAGCCAATGAGCCCTTTTAGGTATTTCTTCACTGGTCATATCCCCTCTCTCGCCTTTGAACTTCTTTTGTGGAAGAAAGTGAATAGCAGCTCCAGACTTGTCAAAATACCTTGGGCTTCTTGGTCTGCTTTTAATTTGTTGGAATGTTGGCAGACAGACTGGCTCACCAAAGAGGAATGCCTTTGGCTGTGCCCAGTGGTCAAACGCACTGGCCAGTTGCTTTGGGCTCTCCGGGAGCTTGATGATGACCCAAATCAGTCAGGCCTGGCTCTGAACTTCTTGGTAGGATGGCTATACGGCTGCCTTGGGAGGATTATTGAGGACTATTATTATTTAGCTAGAACTACACACAGCCACATGCCTGAATGTGGAAAAGGAGTCGTGAAAGTCATCTAGCCCACCTGTGCAAGTTAACTACTCCGAAACGAGGGGCTGGCGTGGGCTTGAAGGGTAGAGGAAGGCTTTGAGCTGTACCTAGTGGATAAGGAAAGGAGAGAAAAGCATTCCAGACAAATCTCCCAGCATGTGAAAAGGCTGGAATCAGAAAAGGCAACGGCTGTCGCTGTGACGGGTGCCTAAGGTGGCGGAAGAGACGAGAATGCAAAGGAAGGTTGAGAAGAACCTTCTATGCCATAGATGAAAATTTAATCTATGCTATTTAGGCAACAGGCTAACATTCCTCTAGAATAACCCACCAGTCAGAGATAGCTTCTTCCAAGGGGACCTGAGTTCTCTCCCCCACTGGGAACTCTTGGTAGCTCACTATGAAGTGAGGGCTCTCGGACGTAATTAACTGAAAAGCAGTCATTTGCTGATAGGGTGAACACGTAATTAACCACCCAAACCCAAACACTTGAGAATGACAAGAGCAGCTATTAATAATTGTGCTGAGCACAGTTTGCCCAAGCCCGTCTTGGACAAACCAGAATGTTTGGTCACCCCTATTTTTGAGTCCTTTCTATGTGGTAGGCACTGTGTTAGGGTCTTAGGTCATTTAATTCCCCCACAACTCATCAGTAGGTGTAATTATTTCCACTTGACAAACGATGATGAGTGCTCAAAGGCAGAACCGGCATCCTTTTGCATTTCTTTTCCAACTCCAGAATCTTCCTCTTCCACCCTCATGTTTGAAAAAAATCTCTGTTGATGCTTAGGGCACCTGGCTGCTCCTCTGTGTAGCCTTCCTAGTCACTGACATCTACCTGCCTCCTGGGTTCTCTCCCAAATTAAAGGCTTTGGTGCTGGAATTTGAGACTTCCTCTCCACCCCAGGTCCTGCTGTCCCTTTTGTTGGCTCTGAAGTCTAATCTGCATGCCCCATGCAACCTTCAGGCTTCTCATCCCCTGACTGTTCCACCCTAGGGCCCCATACCTCATTGCTTCTCAGTCACCTACTGCCATGACCACCCCCAGACTTGCCACAACTTCCTGTTCTCTCACTCCCTAATTCCCATTCTACCTGTTCTTCTATGTCACCCAATCACCCCAACCAACAGGCCCACAATGCCTTCATTCTGCCCAGTTAGTGGTGTGCTGGTAAACGTTTAACCTGCTCTGTGGGGAAGTAAGGTACGCCTGCATATGCGTACACACGTTTATTACAAATTTACTGACATAAACGACGTGCAGCATACAATTTACAAATAATGAAATATACAGGACTATCAGGCCAATTGATTCCCACAGAACTCTTATCTGTAGCCGACAAATGGTGGCGGTGGCAATTCAGTCAGTCAAGATTGGACAAATGGACTTGCATCCCAATCCACTTTTTCCTCAGTAAGTCTATTTTCTCAATGAATCTAACTGATGTGATTTACTGTCAAACTATTTCTCACCCTCAAATTCTGTCCATTAAACTGAAACTTGTTCCGCTTCAGCACAAGCAGTAGCACAGTACTCCCACCATACAGATAGAACTGAGGTAAACACCTCAAGAGCAGATGAGTAAAATAATACATTAGGGCGTGATGAGTTTTGAGTGGTTTTACTACCTTTGTTTTTCAATGTAACTTATTTAATAGTAAGTTTACCTAATTTAATTGTAAATAATGGTGGTATTCAAAATTGGCTCACACAATTCGCGCAAATTTAACCATCAGTTCTTGTGAACCGGATGACTGGCTCCAACACACCACAGTGGCCCCCTCAACATCAGTCTTTCCTCTCTTCTCCTCTTTCCCTGTCCTACAGGTCAGCCTAAAAAGGCCACATGGAGTTGACGTCCTCCACAGTCAACTGGGTGAACACGACAGGGGTGAGGTCAAGGTCAAGTAGTCTAAAATGTCTCTCAATTTTCTTAGTACTGTTCCACAGAGAACGACGTGGGAAACAAATATATACTGGGCACACGACAGGTTTACAACTTACTAAGTACTTCTAGAGTTACCATGAAAAGAGAGGTCTACCGACTCTCTTGGTGTATGGGTCTGGTAAACTGCCCACATGCTCCTCTGCTTAAGGGATGGAGGACTGCAGGTGGGCATGAACCGGCGGCTCTCCCACTCGTCCTGCAGGGACATGCCGACTGTCCAGAAGCCTCACTAAGGAAACAAATCCCCAAGGCCTACTATTACCTGCGCCGACACCAACCCCTATGTGGTCTTTCTGCCTGACACAGGAAGCCATTTGCGGTCATTACCTCATCCCATAATCCTCACATCAAACCTGTGAGGCAGGTAGCAGAAGATATCCTCAACTTATCTGTGGGGAAATCACTGCCCAAGCATCAGAGAAGCCTACTGCTGTGCAAACACTCCAAGTGTCCCTGCCACCAGCACAGACTAAGCTGTGGGCAGCTCTGGCTCGTTCTGGGACCAAGCACTCAAGTGCAAAATGGACCTCCCCTCTATCCCAATTCATCAGTGAAAGATCTGGTTTAAAATGGCCCACTGTGAGGCCTGTTCTAAACAGCCATCTCATCTAAGACCATCTCACTTGGGCAGCAATTTTAGTAATATTACAACCCCAAGAATGTTTGCAGAAACTCCAGCAAGTATGAGAATCCCACATGGCTCCTAGGCTCTCATCCTAGGCAACTTTTAAGTTCTACGGGAATTATAAAAGTTGCTTGCAGGGGATTGGAGCTCACCAAACGAGTGAGATGTAAAGAATGAGTAACAAGCCCTCACAAAGTTGCCCTTTTTTTTCCTGGAGAATGTAAATCTCTACTTTTCACCAATGGCTTCCAGGGCAAACAAAACTCCCAATTTTGGAAAATGTTAACATGATAAACATCAATGCTAAGAAATTTCATTCAGCTTTTGAGTTCACGGGGATGCGGGGTGGGAGGAGATAGTCAAGCTAAGAAAAGTTGGCCTAAGAAAGTTGCCCTACCTCCTCCTTTTCTTTCCATAACAGGTCAACGCCTTCAGTACGGAGCTCCCTCCTCTCAGAGCCCTATTGGCAAAGCCAGGCGTCTGCACAAAAAGCCTCCTTTCCCAGTCACCAGCAGAAGCTAAAAGTTCTCTTTGGAACTTGTGGACACCCACGCCACTCCACAGCTTCCTCCGGTCAAGGGATCCAAGACCTTCAGCTCATACCTCAGCTGTCTCCACTTTGTGTCTGGTTCCAATGTATTACCCACTACGACCCAGGACTACTCGCCTTCCTCCTTGGTGCTAGCACATACCTCCCTTTCCAGGCCACAGGAACTTCAGTCATTTTCCAGTTACTTAAACTGGAAAACATCCTAGAGCCCACGTACGTAAGTTATCACCAGTGTAATTTTTTATATCAAAACAATGAAATAATACATTAGAACAAGGAAACCTCCCATGAATACACCCTCATCTTAGAGGTCACGGCCCGGCCCAGCCCAGCTGCGGGTTCCCAGTCCCGTAATGAGCACTAACTGATGATCTGAGGTTTGATGTGTATGTGACAGCATCTACTTCAGAGACTGCCACTTAGCGTGACACATCTCTTCTAACAGCCCTCCATCTACCTAACTCCACCAACCAGTGTAGTTTAACTAGCACCATCTTTGTTATAGGCCAGCTCAAACATGGAGAAACAATAGCCAAGGCAAAGTCCTTGAGTGTGGCTGGTGCCTGGGTCAAGAAACAATCCTAGGTACACATCCTGATTCTACTGTGGGCTCTCTGGTCACAGCAGGGACCTAGATACCGTCAGAGGAAGAAAGTCGTCCTCTGTGTTAGGCACCGAGCTCCAACCACGGGCTCTAGCAGGCAAAGTTCGTGCTTTGTCGCCTCCTTTCATCAAGTGATGTAAAATCTTGGGAACCGGTCTCAATAAATGACATGAGATGCATGACTGTGTATATGCACAGAGGGTTACGAAAGGAGCCTGCTGGCCTGAGTTCTGGCAGTACAACCACGTTTTTCTGCATTTGGACTGGATCAGCAGTTTTCAAAGTCATCTGAGCAGGAGCCCCAGGGTCTGGGAGTAGATCCTTTTATCTGTTGTACACTCTGGGCTTCTGACTATCGTGTCCTTTAAAGAAAGAGTTCTACTGCTAGCGGGAAGAAAAAAACAAAAAACCACCCTGAAAGCGCAACTGACTTTCTGGTGTCTGAACAGATAAACGTTAGCATAACCTATTTCCTTGGTGCTACTCCAACCCATTCACTCATTTGCCTGGTGAAAGGGTCAGAAGCAAGGAGAGACTGGGCAAAAGGCATTTTGACCATATTAATCTAATCCTAACTCATTCCTCGGGTATTTTTGGAAAGAAGCAAACATGGGAACCTCCAACCTACAGCCACTTAAAGGCGGACACAATCCTCTCCTTCAGCAAGGTGTGGGAAGCAGTGACAGGAGCACGTGACCTTGGAAAGCCACTGCTCCCGCCACATCATCCAGGGCCTGCTCGGTGACCTCGCCAGGACCCTCCTCACTCGCCCTCTGGGTGTTTTTACCTTCAGCACAGTCTGTTCTGACATGAGATTTAATATGCCTGGTAATTACTGTGCCGGATGCAGTTTCAGACATTCCAAAGACGAATACTCCAGGGTTGCTTGTTATCAGGGATTTCACTTGTTCTTCAGTTCTCAGGGGCTATTGGTTGGGTCCCGGAGGGCCCGTTCCGCTCCCCACCCCCACCCTGCCCTCCAAAGGAAATACCAGATTTGAATAAACCGTGGCACTGCAGCTGATGAGGTTTAACTCAAGTGATAGCTAAACATTTAAAAAAAAAAAAATCCTAATAAAAAGCTTACTGTGTACAATTAGAAAAGAAAGACACCAAACCATTTAGACATAATTTATGTACATTTATGGCTTTATACAATAATAGCAAAGATTGTTCTTGTGTCTGTAAGTACATCAGCATCATCAGGCACTTCTCAGAGTATCGGAACAGGAACATGGAATTTGCACTGGTGCTAACCTCGAGCAGAGAAATGCAGGGGGCATGACTACGTCCTGACAGGATTTACGTGGCCACACTGCTGGGCCGCGCACCACCCTCAAAGAGGAGGCCAAGAGTAATGCCAGGCTGTTTTGTTTGTATAAACCATATTGCATTTTTTTACTGATACTCCCAAACTAAAACTGCAAGAGAAACTTCTTGTTTAAAAGTCAGTTATAAATTAAGAACTGAATATAAGCATTTCAAGGAAGGGGTGGGCGGTGGGTTTGGGGTAAGGGGGATTGGTAACATATATCCAGCAGTTGAACGAGTCCAAATTGCATACCCTTGGAGAACCATTTCCATTTTACGTGTCCTTCTCCTCTTCTTGGGATGTCCCATTGATTTACTGCTCGCCGGGATACAACATTTGCTAATTAGTTTAGACTTTGTCAGTTTGTCAAAGCAGAACTTTCCAAGTAATGCATCTATTACCTAAATATAATCCCATACGTCTATATTACGGAAACAATACTTTATACTTAAAATATCTGAATAGCTCTATAATACAATATGCTTTTAATAACAGTACAAACCAGAGGAAATAAATCAAACAAGGCTGCATAGGTGATATCATTTGCACATTTCACAAAGCAATCATGTACAATAACTGATACACTAATTACTCCAGAAAGTCAGTATTCGTACAGAAAAAGAATTATCAGAGGTCACAGAATGTTTGTTTTCCAAGTAGACAAGGTGCCTTTCAGTGGACTTCACTGTACCCCAGAAAGCTACCCGGGAGTCATGTTATTCCAACACAAGGGAAAACTTGAAGGAAAAGAAACATATTTACACAGACTCAGGAGGAAGAAACACCTTTTCAAAAGTCACTTTATGAAGTAGTAAGATCTGAACAGTGATTTTAGCTGTGGTTTAGCTCTTTAATGGGTGAAAGGGGCTCTGAGGCTCACTGTGTGACGGCACGGGAGGAGGAGGGGGTAGTGCGTGGTCACAGAAATAGGAACGTGAGTACTCTGGCACCAACCAGTTCTATTCCACACACAGGAGGCACTGCTAGAGGAACTAGGCTTTCTAACACCAGACATATTTTGGAGTGGCCAGCAATGAAGATGGTTAGAGAGGTGGCTGTTTAATATTTTAAAAATAGCCGAAGTCACAGTGGGAAGCTTACGATAGAGCTGGCCTCCTGTAGGAAATCTATCAGCAACACTTGTGTTCTTGTTAAACATGGAGGAAAAACCAGGCCAATAGAGACGCAATTCACAGGCAAGACAAAGCATGTGTGATCTGGGCTAAGTACACAGAGATCAGAGCCTTCTCAAGGAGGCAAGGCGAACATTTTTGTGCCTCTGCTCCTTTTATTGTGCTGACTTTGGGCATTCCACATGACTTGAAAGTACTGATGGATTAAATGGGACGCAAAGCCGGTTAACTTGGTCTGTCAGTTACAGGTAATTAGAAAATATTAAAACATAATGATTAGAATTATAGTTTATGTTGCTAAAGGCTAAAGAAATTCTCCAATTCTTAACTTATGCTAACGCTTTTAAAATAAATTCAAATATACAACTTACAGCTGGTTTGTTGGTTTTCAAATTAATTGCCCCTATTTTTAACCAAGTTCTGTTCCATTTGGTGGCCACGTGCACTTGTGAACACAAAGCATTGAACAAATCACTCAAGTCCCACTTTCAAATGTCTCCTTCCACTTAAATTGCCAAGGTGCTAAGTAACCTACAGGACAGAGAGGAAAGGGATGCCAGGTGAATGCTGACAATCCTTCAAGGCGGAGCTACAAAACCAGCCTCCCCCTCGGCCAAAATGACAACACGGAACTATGAGGGGAAACTTCTGCTGAAGCTCAGCTCAAAAAGGTTAAGTTGATCACAACCCCCAGTGTGGGAAAGGAGCGCTGATTTAGATGCGCGTCTGTCTCCCTTTCTGGTCTACACACATTACGAGGCCTCCCAGGAGTAACTGAGACGACCAGCACACAGGCGTCCATCAGAAGACTCGATGTTCTGCGGTGTGCTGAATCACAGGCTATAGAAGCAGATGGAATTTCTTTAAAATACATACATAAAAACATATTAAGTTCTCCTAAACGTGAAACACAAAATGTCCATAACTGTACACCGTCCCGCCAAAACAGGGCCAGACACATTGAGTACGCGAGTACTAATTACAATGATTTTAAGATTAGTCAGAAAACATCACCAAGTAGCATCCCAAAGTGTACAAACCAGTTAAGCACGTATAAAATTAGTACTAATCCAGTTAGAAATACAAAATGAAAATTATGGATGCTGCCTCCAATATCTGGGATTCCACAAATTTACAAGCAGACTATGTAACAAAGTAGACTCTAGTTATAAGAAAACGTAACAGTTCAATATCTATTCCAAAAATGATCTCAAGTCCCAACAATAACATCAAAAATCATTTATCTGGAAATTAGAACCATTTAAATGTTTGTACAAATTTGCAAATAACAAAATAAACAAAAAAAATAGAAAAACCTGTACAAGGCTGGCATTTAACCTTTTTTTTTTTCTTTCCAAAAGAGTGACAAGTCCATTAATTCAGCAGATTGGCATCAGGCTACTGGTTCTCATTATGTGGCAATGTGAACACGTCCAAAGCCATTCAGTAGAGGTGCAGAATGGGGAACTTGGTTCTTTGTGATTCGTCAGTTCAGCAGAACACAGGTAGTACAAACAAAAGTTTAACTTACCAAGGACATGAGACCATCACAGTATTACAAAAAGAGTATAAACTTTCCTTGGACCAAATGGATATTTAAAAAAACAAAAACACACACAAATACAATTCTGTAGCTACAGCTTATATACAAAACTTGAAAGCACACCAGGATCCGAAAAGTCTTTTCTGCAATTAGATGGTGTAGTGAGTTTGGCACTTCATTGTAATGAAATTTCCAATGGCACAGTCCTTATCTACAGCAGCACATAACCTGCAAACAGTGGGCAAACATCCTGTACAGGAAAAGTGTCTTCGCTGCCAAGTTTGACGAAAGGAAAAAAGAAACTTTTTTTTTTTTTTAATCAAGAAAACGAAAAGGAGGGGTGAAGGACATCTTTGGACTGCTTCTCTCAGTTCCTGCTGTCAGACAATCTGAAGTACTTTTAAGTGTAGCCTAGAAAAAAACACACACACAATGAAAATATAGCCAAATTAGAAGCGATTCAATTTAACAGAGTGACAGACATA
>NC_060272.1:64203072-64211362 GCF_021613505.1 Equus quagga
CTGAAATCATTCAATGAGGAAAATTTCACTTTTAAAAAAAACTCTTCAATATTTGATTTGTATCAAATGTATTCATTTATTGAAGAGCTACTAAAAAGATGCAGCCATCTAACTGTCAAAAGAGAATCTTTAAAGCAGTTAGAGGAAGCTTCCTCATGTTTAAGCTCAAAAGGAAAATTTACAAGCTGCAAAAAGGGTAGAGAATTAATGATAAAAGATGCCTCTTCACGGGGCAGCCAGCTGACATCCAAAAAGTCCTAAGCGTGGAAGGCACCTGGAAAGCCACTGTGTTCCTCCCTTTTAAGTTGTGTTTTCAGGAAGTCTTTTGATCTTGGGGTGATCTTACCTGCTCACTCACTCACTCTTAGCCTGACACCCAGCTGTGTGTCGTCGTCTTGACACTGTGCGGGAAGCTTTGGTTGGGCAACACATTGTCAAAGTTAAAATCCAATGTATCTCCATCCATGAGGTCGTTCCGAATGATGGACTCCATGTCACAGTCCAAGCGCTCGATAAACATGCCATCCAAGTCACTTGGGAGCTTCTCCTGGTGGAGAATGCCCATCCTGCCGTAGCCATTGCAGCTGCTCACCGAGGAATAGCCCCCCAGGGCGCTCATCTGCATGGGGTGGGGCAGAGGCACTTGTAAAGCTGTCTTCACTGGGGCCAATCGGTTCATACCCGAGGTGTGGGGCATGGTGTTAACCGCGTGGGGCAAGGCACGCCCATTAACTGCAGACGTCGGCTGAGCATGTCCAGGGTGGGTATGGGAGCTGGGACTCATCATTTTGTTATGAGATGCCTGGCTGCCATAGGCTGGCATGACCGAATTAGGGCCCATCAACACATTCTGGCCAAGGACCCGGCTGTTGGTTTGAGCCACCGCAGGATCAACCTGAGTCATAATGTCATTATGGGGAGGAGAGTCAGAAGTAAGTAATTCCTTCAAGAGCCCCGGTGCACAGTTATACTGATTCATACCTCCATAACTCGATTTGTTGTCCTGAAGTGTTTGCATAGGCATCTGGGGCAAAGGGCTCATGCCGGATTGGCCGTATGTGTATTTTTGGTAGTTTGGGCTGGGTGAATTCAGACTGGTGTTCGGTGGTGCAAAGGAGTAGCACGGCGTCTGCTGCATCATGGTGCCGGGTGAAGACTGGGTTGAAACAGTCAATGACGTTGGTGATGAGAGAAGGTTGAGATTATCCAAAAGATTTTCCATGTTTTCAGGATTGCTTATCTCAGACAAACTGGGCAGAGTAGAAGCCATCTTTGCGGCAGAGGGCGGGTACATAGAATGCACGTCCCCATCTCCAAGGTCATCCTGTTCGGTCATAATGGGAGAAAGTCTCCCACTAATGGTACTAGCATTTGAGCTAGTTCGAGGACGAAATGTACTCCAGTTATCAAAGTCATCATTGCTGTGAGAGCCAGGGCTTGCAGGCCACTTAGAAAACTGAGATCCCGGGCTGTCCCCGGCCCCCTCCTGGCCAGACTGGAGGGAGGCTTTCTTCTTGGCAGCCCGGCCCCGGCTCTTAGCAAATTTACTGTTGTTGTCCATGGATGCAGCTCTTCTCCTGGGGGATTTCCCACTCTTGCCTCCCTCTGGATTGAGCATCCACCAAGAACTTTTTCCAGTTCCTTCATTCTGCACACGAATGAACTTGCTGTGGAGGGACAGGTTATGACGAATTGAATTCTGTAAAGCAAAACATCACGTTAGGAATGCAATACTTCTCCACTTGGAAAACTTACTATTCAACACAGATACATCATCACGTGGAAGACAAGTAACCTTTTAAAAGAGTTTATGGTACAGATTTCAACCTGAACAGTCATTATAGTTCAGAACTCCACTATAAAAGAGCTCAAACTAGTACAAGAGAAATCGTATCTGTAGGAGCCGGCCTTGTGGCCTAGTGGTTAGGTTCGGTGCGCTCCACTTTGGCAGCCCAGGTTTGGTTCCTGGGTGCAGACCTACACCACTCGTCAGTGGCCATTCTGTGGTGGCAAGCCACACACAAAACAGAGAAAGATTGGCATAGATGTTAGCTCAGGGTGAATCTTCCTCAAGCAAAAAAGAAGAGGGAAGATTTGCAACAGATGTTAGCTCAGGGTGAATGTTCCTCAGCAAAAAAAACAGAAAATAGTATCTGTATATTAATTTATTGAGGAGACAAAATTAAGTATGCATTATTATAAATACCTTCTTTTATATAGCTACATTTTACAGAGAAATTACAGGAACTTGTTTTAAAACTACTGAAATTTTGCTTAGCTACAACGCTATGCAAATAGTACTCCATATCAAGGCACTATCAAAAACCCTTCCATTCTATCAACCCTCAAATTACTGCCAATTCTCTTCAGATTGCACATATGCCATTCACGCAGACCAAGAAGTTTGATATTTCTGGGCCCACATGATTACGGAAGAGAGAAATGAGCAGGATATATTCTTAGTCAAGAATTAAAAGCCTAAAAATTAATAAGAACTAGATAGATTTACATCCTTTAACTTCATTACGTAAATATAAGGAAAAGAGTCATTTTTTTTTATTTTAGAAAGTTGAACTGCCAAAAAGGGGAAAAACTTAAATTTAAGTGTTGTTTGCCACCCCCCCTCCCCAAAAAATAACCAGTAGTATGCACCAGTTAACTCAATGACACTGCATCAGAGGTGACGTTCTGGCCAAAAAGAGGACCTGGGAAGGGAGTAAGTAGTGGAGACTACAAAGAGCCTGAGGTTTCGATCCGCCAAGCACAGCTCCATGACGAAGTGCGCCACGTACACTCCAGGAGACTAGGAAAGAAAACCAACTGCTTTTGAGTTAGGGGGCTCTGCTACTCACTGGCTACATAACCACGGTGAACTGCTCGGCCCCTGTATGCCTTAAGTTTCCTCACTGTAAAACAGAGATAGATAAAAGACCCTCGGAGGGTTGCTATATGGATTCACTGAGTTACAGGATGTAAACTGCTCAGCGGTGTCTGGTACATGATAAGCAGTCCCTGAGAATAAGGTATTAGATCCCGACTTTGGGGGCCCAGGATATCACCATTCTGAGCCCTGTTTCCCTCCTCCTATTCACTGGGGTGCGGCTGCAGCATAGAGGTATTACAGACACAAACCCACAACTTCAAACCCACGGTGAAGGGGGCTGGAGACGGTCCCAAGCTCCAGTAGAAGCAGTGGAACCAGGCTGCCAACAGGAAGCCCCAATTTGATGCCCCTGCTGGACACTCGGTGAGACTGTCAGCATCCGGAGAGCCTCTGACACAAGCTTGGAAGAGGAAAAGTGGGCTCCTAAGAAGGAGGGACCTTGTCTTATAGCTTTTTGCCCCTAGCACTGGACGGGGCACACAGCAGACTCTTACTGTCTGCTCCTTCAGCAGCCTCTGGGCTCAGGTCCCTGATCCCAGGTCCAGAAGTGAGATTCTGGGTGTCCTAGATCCCTGGGAACAGGGCTGTGCACATGGCACCCAGACTTCCCTGGCCTCCTCTGCCAACTGGTGCAAGGCTCAACTGATCAAGTTCCCTGAACCCCTGTGGGCCCCCTCCCTGACCACAAAAAGGCATTGGCTGAATTCGTGGTCACCCAGGGATGCAGCCAGAACACCCACATCCTCATGCCATCGATGTGGGATGCAGATGCCTGAGTGCCAATCATCGCGCCAGAACAAAGCCTTTGCACAGCAGGATAAGGCTGAGGCTCTAACACAAACCATAAGCTCAAGTTTTTTCTTGTTAAAGAAGGTAGGAAACAGAAAAGAAAAGAATCTCACTTTCTAAAAGGGAGATACAAAAGTCAGAGTGAGGCCAGACAGTCAGAGCTAAGAAATCCACATTTCAAAATGCCCTCTGACCCTCTGTACTACATTCCACCCAAGGATTGCAACACAGCAGCTATGTGACAAGCCCTCTGCCAGGGCACACAAGGAGTGCGGGTCAGACAGGGCCCTGAACAGGAGTCTCCAGCCTGGATGCTGGATAGGTGTGTAAGCTTATGGCAGTGAGGATTTCTTTTGTTTCCAAGAATTCTCTCTTCCTCCCCACCTATGGATCTATCCCCAACTCAAGAGAAGCTTCCAGGAAGACGTGGCGGCTTTAAATCCATACAAGAACACCTAAAAGAGGCCAAATACTACATTCCCCTAACATCCTATTCCAATCCCCTAAGACACCCCAAATCCTCTGGGAAGGTTTTAAACACACACACACACACACACACACATGCACGCTCCCATAGCCACAGCCTCATCTGCTGTGCCCACCACCACCAGCAAACCCAGTCCGGAATTCCTCCGCAAAGAAGCAGGCCTGCCCTGGGGGAAGCCTGGAATGGAGCCGAGTCCTCTGACCCTGCGACGTGTTCCATACACCAAAATTTAGGCATCTGCACAATACTCCATCATGACTATCTTGTTCTTTAACACAATAGACACACTGATAAGCTATGATGAAATCTCTGGAGGAAAGGAAGCTTGACTCCTGTCCCTGTCACATTTAGTTAATGATAAAGAAGGAAGATCTTCCTAGATAGCGGCTTCCTGGCCGCCTGCACTGACTGGGGGAGGGGGTCGCAGCTCCACAGCACACATAATTAAATCAGATTATTTGCAACTGCGATCGGGGGGACACTTTTAACAAGTCTGCAGAACACCTAACGATGAAATCTTTCAATAATTCAGGAGGCGTTCACCAACTCAGGTGGGACATAGGTATACTAACTTATTACTTTGCTTTACCCAAAAAAGGCCCACGGCAATCCCTTACTTATCAAAACATTATGCTACATATTCTTCCAAGAGGACATTTCAGGTCGCTCTTTGAGTAACAGAGCTGTCTCCTAACTTTGCCAACAATTAAAAAACTTTTTTTCCAAACAGGAAAAGGTTTGCTGTGCAGGGCTTATTACATAAATTCCTGTTTTTCACGTAGCCAGCAGGACACTAAAGAAGCTATAATTTCCAATGGAGGTGGTAGGGAATGGGGGTGTTGAATAGGTAAATCTTATAAAAATACATGTTGCTATTAATGATATGATGTCTGCCAATGTCTGCCTGACACAGCCGAGGCCGGAGGGAAGTGTAGTCCACCCGTGGAACTGGGCAGCAAAACCACACGTGACTGTCAGCACTCTGAGATCCTCAGGTCTTGAACTGTGAACAAATATTACACGGGGAAAGAGGGAGGGTGTGAGGACGGGACTCGCACACTGGAAACCAGGTACCCGAATCCTGAGTTTCTGCAGGATGCCACTAGAGAACAAGACAAGTCAGTAAATTTCCTCTCCACTAGCTGTCGTCCTCTGCAGCCGGGGCTTTCTGCTCGGGCTCAGGTGGCTTTCCTCTGCACATAACCGCTCTGTGACCTGCTCCCCCAGCATCTGTATGCCTGGCCAGCCCAAGCAGCGCAGCCCATTCTTCTTGGGAAGCCTGACCCAGCAACCTCCACGGATCGCGTTGGGGGAAGGAGTACCCTGAACACAGTATGCACTTGCTTGTTCAACTTGCTCTGCTGGCTGTTTCTAACTCTCAGGTGTCCTATTTTATGCCATCTAAACACTGGACTCAGCTCCTTAAAAGGCAAGGGGCCAGAGTTTATTATTTCCTAATTTCAAAGCCCCTCACAGATGCTCTACACACAAGATATATTCAATGAACGTCTGTTGATTGACATCCCCAAAACATCACAGGGAAGATGTGACATCTTACGCATCTCTTATCTATGCATTCTGTACCAATTTATGCCAAGTAACATTTATTAGGACCTCTGTGCTAGGTGCAGCGAAGGACACAGAAGGAATTAGATACAGTCTGCCCTCTAGGTGTTTTATGATCAACCCGGGGAGAGAACAAGTCCACATAAATAGCCACTCAGGACAGAAAACGATGCACAAAGGACTGTCCAGGAGCACTGACTTTTTCCCACAAAAGGTCGCCCAACCCCTCAACTTCTGTCTCAGCCCAAGTGTCCTTTCTTTCCAGAAGCCTTTCCTGATAACCCCATCCCAGCCTGCAGCTAACACAGGACCTTGTTTACTCATACAATTATGACTCTGCTATGTCTGGTCCCTTGGGGGGCATGTCTGGCCCCCCACTACCCTGTAAGCTGCGTAAGCTGGGGGACCTGGTCTGTCTTCACGTACACTGTATCCTCACAGCTCCATCACTGACTAGGCACCCAAGTATCTGTTAAGTGGATTAATAGGTCCTGCATTTACAGGGTTACTGCAAGACTACACGAGGTAACACATGTTACCTCAATCAACATTAGCTGACGTTATTATTGTTGTTATTATTAGGATGACGGTATCTTTAAAATAATATGTCTGTGTTTCACAAACTTATCTTACTATAAACATAAGTCTCATTTCTTTATAATCAACCTTGCACAGTTCCCACTAACATGAGACTTTTACCTGTCAGTTACTGGAAAAAACACACCAGTTTTGGGGTCAGAGTTAAGATATTTTCTCTGCACTAGATAGTGTCTCAGATGCTGTGGACAGATGTTAAGGAAGGAACTCAGATACTAAAGCTGGTCTGTAAGGCGCTTGCTGGTCAGTGTCATTAGAACCCTGAGGTCTTCTCAAGGTGAGCTCGCTCTCGGAGCTCTGGATGCAGGCAGCGTGCGGTGGGGGAAGTGGCAGCAGGTGCCGGAGCAGGGCTACTTCACCAGGCAACGGTCTGGAGCCTGCCTCCACGGAGCACGGTCATGACCGAGCTCAGCTGGTCCACTGCCTTCCTGGCTGGAGGAAGCTAGGCCCTGAGGCTGGCCCCTAGAGACCGCCTGAGGACACGGGACAGAAACTGCCCCTCCTCAGGATGCTCCTAGCCCCACTGCCTAAAGAAAGATTCAGACAGCGTTGAAGTGCAAGAAGAAATCTTTATACCTTTCATTTACTTTAAATTTTTATCCCACTTTTAAAAAAATTTATATTTGCAATGTGTTATACAATGTACACATACATTAGTATAGTATAAATGAATAAATGTTCTATCAAAAAAGGTACGTGATTCTTAAAAAAAAACATTTAGAGACCACCAGTCTATTAGAGTAGACTTCTAGTCTACTAGAAGCCCCCACAAAGAAAACCAAGGGAGCAGAACCAGCCCTGGAGTTAAGTCCAACAAACTCTCCACCCGCCCAGGACTAGGCTGAAGACATGGTCTGGTCCAGACCTCTGGCTGCACCCATCTCCCTGCCCCAGGCTCCTTCCTGACCACCTCTCTTTACTCCGGGCTTCCCTGGACCCTCGCTCTCCTGAATCCTGCCTTCTGACCTGACCTGCCAGCTTGGCTCCACCCAGCCTGCCCCGCTGGCATGTATGGAGACCACCACCTCTCAGCCAGGGGTCTTCCTATCGCTGCTGCATCCCACTTTTCTTTCTACTAGGCAGTTCTAAGACCACTCTGCTCTTTGTGTTTAACCAGAAATAAAACAAAACCAGCAACTTAAGCTGAATCTATCCGGCTCAGGAACCCCTGGCCTTCACACTTTGTATTTTACCTTACAGTTCACAAACTGTTTTCAATACATCCTCTGGTTCCGTCCTTGGAAAAGCCCTATAAGGCAGGTATTATTGGCCCTGTTTTAGAAATGGAAAACTGAGGCTCAGAAAATGAACTCCCCAGCTAGGACTCAAACAAAGGTTTCATAACTCTGCATGCAACACGGCTGCCAGCTGGAAAAACCGCGTCCTTGGCTTTGCCATCGCCACTGTTGAGCAGCAGCAAAGGAACATACTTAAGACTGAGGTTACATGTGCGCATCTTGAGGGAACGGAAACAATTCTGTTTACAAATATGAGTTTGCAAAACTCATTTTCTGCCCCACCAAGTAATACATTTACAAAATATGATTTGCTTTTAATTCGACTGGGTTACTCTCTGTGGCAGGAAACCATAGCAGCTGAAGTGTGAATTTCAGATGTTTGCATCGCCTGAGGGAAAGCTTGCGTAAAGAGACTGTGGGGACCCGCAAGGAAAATGGAAAGGTCCCGAGAGAGGCCGCCACAGCCTAGAAGTGCCCATCGCCTGTGAGAGGGTGGGTGTGGGCAACAGTGACCAAGTCAAACAAAGAGAACTTCAAACTAAGACACTGGAACACATGACTAAATGAACTTGCTGTTCTAGAAATTCTAGAAATTCTTTTAAAATGCTAGACAAACTAGACGAAATGCTTTTGGAAAAATCTAATTTGTGTGAACTTTGTCAACACGTGTGATTATTCTGTAGACTCCCAGAGTGGAGTTCACTCCCTCCTCCTGCTTCCTCTCTATTA